>NW_015165257.1:68761-79223 GCF_001447785.1 Gekko japonicus
TTATTATTATTATTATTATTATACCTGCATTCTTACACCTATGACAGACCTATCAAGGTAAACATTAACCTTCCATGTACAGTGAATGGTCACCTATTCAGGTTCATTTGGCCACACATTAAGAAACATCACCTCTTTTGTCTGGCACCAGGGAAACGCCAGGCCACTCTATTGTTCCACAATGGACACTTCCAGCCACCTATCCAGCACCTAGCTTAATCCCATTATAGCTGTTGTTAAAGCCTGACTCTGGCCCTCTGGAAGCTCATTGGTCACATCTAGGCCTTGCCCATCCTGATGCCACACACCCCTGGGACTCATAATTGACCCAGGTAATCTATTGTTCTCACCTGAGACCAGCCTCCAGGGTCACCCATTGGTCTGCATTGTTTTCCAATGTCTATATCCCTCAGAGCACATGGCCTCAGACTGTGTGCCTCTGCCCTGATGCCAACTGGCAGTCCACCCCTAAACCTTTAGGGTTTAGACCATAATCTCATCTCCATGGACCCCTGCATGTCTGGACAGGTTGTATCACCCCATAACTGACTCCTCTATTCGCTATCAATCACCTCTGCTTTTTTAGTTCTGTATTGCTTGCTCTTTTTGAATGTTTAGTGTGCTTGTAATTAGGCAAATACTTGAATAAAAACTATTTAATTTACTCTCCAAAGATGGAGTCTTCCTACTGTGCTGGACCTCAGTATACAAGTGGTGTGCGATTCCTGTACCCCTCTGGCTTATCCTGCCACATAGCTAACTTCTCCAAACAAAAAGGCAGGCCATTGGTGGTAACACAAGGTCAATCCCACTTAGCTTCTGAGATCTGACAAGATCAGGCTAGCCTGAGCTATCCAGATCAGGGCAGTTAGGTAGATAAGGCCCAAGAGATTGTCACTGTATCCTAGTGAATTTTATGGCACAGTGTGTATTAGATCTTTCCAGATCTAGGCTGATACTGTAGCTGGTATACTACACTGGCTCTCAGGTTGAACAATGGTCCAAATTCTTGCTGGGTGTCTTCATACCCTGCACAAATTTCATAATTGAGATAGACTAAATGAAAATGGCATCCATAAAAAGGCTGAGTCTCTAAAGTTAAAGTTTGCATTCAAACTTGTAACTCCCAACAATAATATTATCTGAAAAGTAAGTTGCACATTCATTGCAGTGGACTATTTCTTTTTTTGTGAAAATATCCTCGGTGTACTAGGCCATTCATCATTTACAAGATCATTGATGAAACTTTGCAGAAACAATGGGGATCAAGAAGAAAGGCTTCTTCCCACTGCTACAGCCATAATATAGTCTTGAAAATGCAATGGAAACAAATGCATACTATATTTGCAGATTAGCCAGTGTCAGTTTTCAATAAATTATCACTAGATTTTATATGATGATTTTCCAGGAATTTTCAAAGCAACTGATTGCAGTAAATCTTTAATCTGAAAATTTCCCATAACAGAATCAGATCTGAACATCTATTTTTCAACTGTTTCAGATGTAAAACAGAATTTGTATTCATCTGACACTTCAAGTAAGTTTTAGAGTCTGATAACCCTGACTGATAACTCTGTGTTGAAACATCTCCAGGGGATAAAAAGTGTTATATACTGAGATAACCACATTAACGCTAGCGAGGCCATGAGGCCAAGCACACCTTCGGGTGCTAGAACAATAGGGGAATCAGATCCTAGGGCAGACCAATTGGAGTGCCTGGATTCTAGAGTTATGATGATCTCCTCCACTGTAAATAGCCTATCACTGGTGTTGAGGTGTGTGTTGGGTGTGGGGTACTGCAGGGATATAAGCGGGGCTCGGACCTCGCTACTTTGTCTTTCGTTTTGCTTGCTTAATAAACCATGAGCTGATCACTACTCAATGCCTCTGAACTCAGTACTTTACACTGGTGATGAGGATGGGATCCCAATGAGTGAACCTGACTTCGATTCAAGCACTGCACTGCGCACCACTCCCAAGGACATCGCGCCTCACATCGCTCCGAGAGTCACAGCATTCGACCCCTCTCACCCTGAGTTCTGGGAAGCATGGGTAGAACAGCTCATGTACTTCATCCTCTACCAAGAAGTCGCTGATGCTGGCAAGAAAAAGGCTCTGCTTTTGAGCACGTGTGGTGTCTTCAATGGTATGGCTGGTCCAGGGCCTCATCGCTCCCAAGAAGCTGGACACGGTAACATACGTCAAGCTAATCAAGGCCATGACTGATTATTTTGCACCAAAACCGACCAAGATGGCTAAGCTCATGGGCTTTGTGGTGTGCTCCCAGAGGTACAGAGAAGTGGTTGCCATCTTCATGGCTGAACTCCGCAGGCTGGCCATCGACTGCAAGTTTCCAGTGGTCGAGGACGCCCTCCTAACCCAGTTCATCTGGGGCGTCTGGGACCCAAAGCTCCACCGCAAACTCATCAGAACCGACAAGCTCACATTGACCAAGGCCCTCTGCCTGGCTGCAGCTTTTGAGGAGTCACATCAGGATTGCCAGTCTACCTCTGCACACCAGACTTCCACCACAGATGCATCGGACAAGGAAGACATGCTACAGGTACGGCGCCCAGCCCCCAAAGATTCAAAACCAACCCCCTCTACAACCAGTACACAAGCGGCTTGCGCCAGCAGTGTGCTGGACCTGCGGGAAACAGGGCCACATCTCCCATGTCTGCAGATCCCGAGGGAACCGCCGTCACCCAACCGTGCACCAGGAAACAGTGGAGCTTCACAACATCCACCATCATCAGGTACATTACTTGCCCCAGGATGCCCCCGACAAAATAAAACTGAGTGTGATGACTGAGGGAGCCCTGTGCGAAATGGAATTGGACACAGGATCCTCCCTGTCCATCATCTCGGCAGAGACCCTACAGGGCCTCCGCCCACAGGGTGGCCCGCCACTTGTCAACACCGGACTCAGACTGAGGGACTTTCAAAAGAACCTGGTGGCCATTAAGGGGGTGGGCAAGTTCTGGGTTCAGTACAAAGACTTTAATGGGCTGTTAGACCTAGTGGTGGTGGAGGGCCAACTCACCAGCCACCTGGGACTAGTGTGGTTCAAATCCCTGGGATTCACAGTGACCGGGGTGCACCATGTGCAAGCCACGGACTTTAACAAGGTGTGTGATGAGTTCCCAGCTGTGTTTTATGGAACACTTGGCCGATACACCGCCCCCCCGGTCATCTCAGAGACTATGTAAGCTAGGGTCTCTGGACTATAGGGGGAGGGATGTTATATACTGAGATAACCACATTGGCGCTAGCGAAGCCATGTGGCCAAGAAGACCTTCAGGTGCTAGAAAAATAGAGGAATCAGATCCTAGGGCAGACCAATTGGAGTGCCCGGATTCTAGAGTAGACCTACGATGGTCTCCTCCACTGTAAATAGCCTATCACTGGTGTTGGGGTGTGTGTTGGGTGTGGGGTACTTCAGGGATATAAGCGGGGCTCGGACCTTGCTACTTTGTCTTCCATTTTGCTTGTTTAATAAACCATGAGGTGATCACTACTCGCCTCCGAACTCAGTACTTTACAAAAAGTATGCATAATGTTTGTGCTACAGAACAAGATTAAGTTAAACGTAAAGGTTTCCCTTGCTTGAAAGCCAGTCGAATTCAACTCTAGGGGGCGGTGCTCATCTCCATTTCCAAGCCAAAGAGCCAGCATTATCTGAAGACATTTCTGTGGTCATGTGGCTGCCATGACTAAATGGCGAGGTGCACAGGACACTGTTACCGAAGTGGTACCTATTCCTCTACTTGCAATTTCTTGCTTTTGAACTGCTAGGTTGGCAGGAGCTGGGGCCAGAGATGGAAGCTCACTCTGTCCCGTGACAATAGGGTCTTGAACTGCCGAGCTACAAACCTTCTGGACTGCAGCTCAGTGTCTTAACCTCTAAGCCACCGCAGCCCCACAGAACAAGATTAAATAATCATTATTCATGATCCCCAAATTGTATATTCATGAAAGTGAAGAACAGCTGTAGGCTTTAAAATTGTTTCCGTTTCCTTCACATTCCCCATTACCGGTAATAGTAAAATTAAGAGGTAATTTTAGGGTGGCAAATTCTTCCAAATAGATATTATAGCTCACCTATAGTAGATTTCAAAAATCCCAGGTGTTTGGGCCTGGCAACCAGTACTGAATTACTGCAGGTCAGGAAGCAGATTTCTTCTGGAACATCTCTCCTTGTAATATTTGACCAAAAAAACCCCCACCTTTGCTTCTACATGTAAATTTAAAAGCATGTGAACTTAACTAGTGATTGTTGCCATTAATACTTATTGCCATTAATGGCAGTGGGAAAAATTCAGGTGGCTGATGGCCACCCTAACCCCAAGTAATGGATGACCCTTGCGTTGTGTGGAGTAGGCAGCAGCCAGTTGCTCTCATCCTTTTGCAGGGCAGGTGGCAGCTGCTGACACTGTGAGTCAGCATCCTCAGCCCCATGCCAGGCAGAGAAGGAGGTGCGTGGCCTGGCCTGGGATGAGAAAGGAGGTACACAGTCCAGCTGACCCCTGTGCTACTAAAGAAAGGAGGTGTAAAGTCTGACCAAACCCTGTGCTGGGTGAGAAAGAAAGAACCTCACCAAGTCTCATGTGAGAAAGGAGACTCCTAGTCAAGCCACATGTAGCACGAGTCTGGTGGAGCAAAATCTTCCTCCCTCCTTGAGGGGGGAGCTGGGTCAGGCCTTTGCTATTTTTCTTCCCAGTCTACCCTTGTTCATTGCACTGAGGCTGAAATTAAAAGCAGCCATGTTGAAACAAAATATTGCTACGATTATCTCTTGACAATCCAAATTTAATTTAATGTCTAGAACAGAAATGTGAGGGCCCAGAAAAAGGCAGAAAAATCTTTTGTTTTTCATTTTTCAAATTTTCCTGATGCTGAAATTAGAAAATTTGGGGGAACAACAAAAAGAAACTTCTATGAGATATTGTAGCTTTTAGAAATAGTGAAGTGCTTCTTAATGTAAGGTTTTTCAAACTCTGTCTGTAGAGCATGAAAATGTTTTTCAATATTGTTAATTTCAATAAAATGTTTTTCAATGTTTTTCAATATGTTTTTCAATATTGAATGTTTTGAGAATCACTGGGAAAAACCTCCTGTAAAACCTTTTTTTTCTTTTCAAGTAGGAAAAAAACTTGCATTTCGAATCATTTCACTCATTCTACATGTACAACATGAAAATGTCTGAGGACTCTGTTGATTCTTCCAATTAAAAAATTGGAGTACGTGGGGGATCACTGGAAAAAAAATCCCTCTTATACTGTAGACTTACAGTATCTACAAGATTTTTTTAAAAAGCTATAATAATTCTGGCAACAATTAATATGCTATAATACATTTAATGATAATACATTATTAAAGAGTTCAGTATTTCCATAAAGTTAATTTCTGAACATGCTGGCAATCCTACCTGTTGTGACTCTATGAGAAAATTTGTGTCCAAATAGTATACATTCATTTGTTCACTACAGAATTTTTCTTCTATTTTCAACTGTCATTATTCCTCCCTCTGATGGAAAAAATAAAAGACCTATATGCTATGGTTGCATAGGGTGCAGCAGTCTGCATCTCTACTTCAAATATCGAGTGTTAGGGATGTGCACCTGGAAAAAATGATAGTTTTCAGATATGGATTTGGGGAGGGGCATCAATACTGGTATTCAGTGGTAATCAGGTCCCCTGGTACCATCTCAGGATTCAGATTCAGGGTTTTCTGGGATTCCAGAATTATTCAGGTTCCATTATTTCCTGGGGGGGGGACTTTTTCAGGTGGGCTTGGAGTGGCGGTTTTTCAACCAAATGACACCAAAATTGCATGAGGGCTAGTGCTGCTGTCCACTGAAAATCCCCTCCAAGTTTCAAGCAAATTAGACCAAGGGGCCCAATTCTATGGCCCCCTGCACAAAGTGCATCCAGACATTCCACTTGCAGAGCTGTTAACTGAGAGGAAAAGGGGCCCTACCCCCACAAAGGAGAGAGGAGGAAAGAGAAGGAGCCAGCAAGACACAGAGCTTGGGGAAGGGTCTGGAGGAGCTGTTTTTCAACCAAATGACAACAACATTGAAGGGGAGCTAGTATTGCATGTCCACTAAAGATCTCTCAGTTTTCATGCAAATTGGACGAAGGGGAACATCCTACTTGCAGAGCTGCTAACTGGGAGGAAAAATGGCCCTGCCTCCAAAAGGAAGGGTAGGAGAAGGACTCACAGCTCTGCCAGACACTGTACCTGGCTTGCCCTGGCTAGGAGCCACCTTCCCCAGATTATTTATTATTTATGATTTGTTTATTTATTATATTCAGCTTTTATACTTAGGGCTCAGGGTGTTGTACAACAAAACCAAAATCATATTGTACAGTTTAAAACAAATAAAAAGACCTCAGACTGGATTGCATAGCAAGATAGACAAGAATGCTGCGGCCAGGCTTCTGATGGGTCTCCCTAGATGGGAGCACATCCAACCTGTGCTGAAAGCGCTGCACTGGCTGCCTATAGCTTTCTGAGTTTGCTTCAAAGTGCTGGTACTTACCTTTAAAGCCCTATAAGGCCAGGGTCAGACATACCTGAGGGACCGCCTTTCCCCGTTGATACCCCAGAGAGCACTACGGTCAGGGGCTCAACATCGACTGGTGATTCCAGGCCCCAGGGAGGCCAGGCTTGTGGCAACCAGGGCCAGGGTCTTTTCAGTGGTGGCTCCTACCTAGTGGAATGAGCTCCCAGAGGAGATCAGGGCCCTGCAGGACCTTTCACAGTTCTGCAGGGCCTGCAAGACGGAGCTCTTCCTCCAGGCTTTTAATTAGGAGCTGCCACCACCACAAACTGCCTCATGGGAACATGGGGCATTGGGATGGCCCATTTAAGATCGCTGGCCCACTATAAGATCGAGGTCCAGTGTTCTGATGGAGCGGTACTGCTGATTTGGGCTTGAGTAACATCTACTGATCACCATCTTGACTTGACATTTGACTAAATGATTAATATTAGCATCACTGAGCACTTTAATTTTGATAAAATGGTTGTTTTATGTGTTTTACTTTTTTATACTTGGCCCTTGTTTGTTAGCCCCCCTGAGCTTGTTCGCCGGGGTCTTAAAACTGGTTTGTACTCCATTTATTTTTATTTTTAATTATTTGAACGATAAACTCAACATTGATTCACCACAGACTTAATGATCATATTGCAATTGTTTTCATTCATGCTTTACTAAGTATTGCATTGTATTTTATTTCAATCTTCAATAAACAGTTTAAAATGTTAAAAAAACAGATAAAAATCATAATAGCAAAATTCCTCAATTCTATAGTAACAATACAGTTTTAAAAACAGATGGTGATTGGTTGGGTAACACTTGCGTGACTAGATTCAATTGGAGGGGAGAAACGCCACTGTCTGGGAAATTCAGGGAATCAAAGAAAAGCAAAACACTTGCTGCTGAGGCTGGAAAGCACCTGAACACAAAAAAACCCTACAATTATTTTTCCCACAGGCATATGTGTTTTTCGTAATGCCTAAGAAACCTAGATTTGTGTAATCATTCTGGAAAATCATGGTAATGACCTGAAACAGTGATTTTTGTGAATATTTTTTGGCTCAGGAATTCGTTTACTCCTCTAAAGGGTATACTTGCAAGTTTTCTTACAAAAATGAAGATATTTATACTTTTATATTCCATAAATAGATCAAATAGTACAATTTTATATGATAAATTATAAATGATGAATTTGAATCTATAAAAGAAGTTTCAGTCTGATAGGAAAGTAAGTAGTGCATATAATTTCACCTTTCCTAAAATTTCTGGGAGGTTTTTTTACACACAAAAAAGAGATTTTTTCTCATGACTTCAGAAATTTTACACCTTTAGTCCAGAATCATATGGTGAAATAAAGATAAATTTCCACTCATGTATGCTTTGTTTTAATCTAGTCATTCTGTTTGAAGTCTTCTGTCAGGGTAAAAGTCACTTCTTGTGTTCCTTATTTTGCAGATTTTATTAACTGCTGAGTATATTTGCATGCCAAAAATGATGCATGAATACTATGACATAATGTAGAATTTGCCTTTAGAGATGAAATTTGTGTATATGGATGTCATTTACATGTTATATACATAAATATAAATTTGTTTACAGGTCAGGTTGAAACCACATTTCTAAGACAGATATCCTTATAATTTTCAAGTTTCTTATCTTGCCACCAAAACTACATTTCTGATATAATTGAGCTAAACATTTGCAGTGAGGTTCAAAAGGTAGTCTTTCTAATGATGTGCTGTTAACACTGTAGAGATTTGACCAGTTTTTTTTCACAGCATGATCTTTAATTGGGAACAGTCTTCTTCATTGGATGCACAAAGGTAACGGAGAAAATAGTATGAATGTTTGTGAGTGTGTAAAAATACTGGAGAAACCAGCTCAACTAAGTGACCTAACAGCAAAGGCAAGATTAAATTACAAACAAAATACATACACTGAACATTTATGGAAGCATGAATTGTGAATATTTAAACCATTTATGGGACATAAAGTATTTATCCAAGTAGAATTATGAGAATAAAAAGTGAGGTTTGTTTTTACCTTTGTCATTTGGTTTAAGTGTTACGTCTTTAGCATATTGTATTTTTCATGGTAAGAGTTTACCCCTGTCTATAATGAAATCATCTAGTCTCCTGGTTAATTCAGAGGTGTGCAGTTGTTAATAAGACTTAAAACATTTATCCTTTATTATTTGTATTTTCCATACTTCATTTTTTAAGAAGGTGGATGAAGCCGATAATCATTGAAGCAAACCTCAGATATGTTACTGACTCATTTTCGTACATGAGGTTTATTTCTTTTGTCATGACTTCCTTATGGTCAGAATGAGATTATGACTGAAACTCCAATATCCTGACTCATGTCCTGGTTGATAAGGACATGCCAGGATCTAAGACTTGGCCATAACATACAGCTTGATTTAGTGAAATACTGAGCACTCCTACCATGGCTATATTTTCATGATTCATGCTCCAGGGTAGAGTCTAAATTTTAGTCCCTTTGAGGAGACAAGAGCCTTGGTAATGAGGACATACCAGGGAGAAGAAAATATATAGAAATGAATGTGAGATTTTATGAATGTCCCAGCTACCCTGGAAACCACTCCAACATAAACCAAATCGGGATTTTACACTTGGAGCAAGTGGATAGGCTCCAGTGTTCTCACAACAGTATGCTATTTCTATGTGGGCACAGGGTATGGCAGGAAATATTACTTCATATTCCATTAGCTGTACTCTCTCTCCTCAAAAACACTTCTGCTTCAGAATGTGAAGAGATAATTCCTTATCCACTACAACAATCCAAAGAGCGTATTTAGATAGATCTTATGATTTGGGTGCCTAGTGGAATTGTTGGCTTCCATATTATGGGTGTTCAACTACACCTTCAAACACCCACCCCAGTTATAATTTTCACTGTTCTTATGAAAAAAGATGAGTTCCCTTGAAAAGCATCAGATGTTGGGGAAGAACCTCTAGATTTGCTTTGAATGCCATTTAAGGCCAAATACATAACTATGTGCAGTCCCTTGCTGAACACCCATGAGAAATTCTTCTGGCTTTATTGAAACTCTTTTGGCTACCCTCAACATTCTTCAGATATTTTACATGAAGAAACATCCTCCAATTTGTTTCAAATTTAATTTTAGGTAAAAGGTTGGAAGCAGCTTTACTTCATAGTGGTTTACCATTAAATGAGGCCTGTGACTCTTTGGTACAGCACCTGCTTTGGAGGCAGAAGGTCCCAGGTTCAGTTTCTGGTATTTTCTGGTATTAAAATAAAATGTGAAGAAGGAAAATTGGGGAAGACCTCTGCCTGAACATCTGGTGAGAGTAGGGACAATACTGGGTTGGATGGTCCAATGTTCTAAGTGGGCATAAAATAGCTTCCTATGTGTTAAAAAACTTCCACAAGTTTTAGAAGGGAAGGAAGAGTGTGTAAATGGCTGCAATTGTGCAAATTCAGCAATTATTCATAAAAATAATGTTTAAAGGGAGCATGAAATCAAAGGACATCACCTGTGTGTTTGGAAGATAAAGGGGAAGAGGTGTTCTGTGACTACAAAGCCAAAATAAAATGTGACACAAGTGTTGGTGCCTAAGCACAGATTCTGCTGCACCTCCAGAGAAACACAGCATACAAACTTTTAGGAGTGAAATTGCAAGTGTTCCTAGGGATTGATGTCAGCTATGTTTAATACAGAATCTTGGCATCTTGAACTAACACACTTTGTACAGTAATTAAAAAGCCTGCAGGTTATTAAGAAAGCATTTGCTTACAGAATACTTCTAGCAGAGCATAAGCCTGCACCTTTGCAAGGAGGAAAAGAAATTTATTTCAAATAGCATGACACTGAAGTATTTTTTTCCAAGAGCAAATAAAAATAAACTTTCTTGGCAGGTAATAAACTCAGA
>NW_015165257.1:79282-130609 GCF_001447785.1 Gekko japonicus
AATACATATTTAGGATTGGCTAAATAGTGAGGTATTTTAAAGACATATTTACCAAGTTAAATATATATCTTGGTACCAGTAGCATATGTATTAAGGTATGCTTCTTCAGAACCATTATAGTCTGAGGGGTAAACAGGAGTCACAGACATGGAATGCACACAAAAAATATTAACCCACAAAAGTGTGTGGACTGTTTATGCAGGGTGGAACATTATATAAGCGCTTCTTACCTTAGCAGTATTGGACCAACATCCTCATATATTAATCCTATGTGCTGGCTCTTCTGTGGTAGGAGTGTTGTCATTTCCTAATTTTTTTCAAATTGATAGGCTATCAAGTAATGTGGTAAGAGACAATGGGTGCTTTCACACATGCTATATAGTGCAGTTTCAACCCACTTCAGTGCCTGTTTGCAAGTGGATTTTGCCATTTCACCCAGGAAAATCCAGTTGCAAAGTGCACTAAAAGTGCATTATTTAGTGCGTGTGAAAGCATGACTTCGTAAAGTAGTTTGAAGGCTTAGTTGTCTGTTGGGTTCCAGTGCTCATTTAGAAAACGGACATGTCAACTTTCCTTATGCTGAGACAAATCATCCATTCTTCTAGCCAAGTATGAAAAGATGATGCTTAGGGTTTGAAGCTAAGGCAGGCATACAAAGCATATGTTCTACCACATAACTCTGTCTGCTCATCTGAGGTTTTATTTTGTTTCAATGTACACCAAATTTTCCAAAGTTTCACATCCTAAGTATGCTATACAGTCTTAGTAAAAAGATTTACTGAGACCTGTGATGAGGATTTGATCCAAAGGCAATGAAACTTCCATATAAAGTTGGATCCCAAGATTTGATCATCAGCAAAGGCAGACTTGCTATAGGGTAAATATTTCAGGACAGTGTTCTAATTGTGAAATAAAATATAACAGCACAAATGGTTTTAGCATCATATTGCAGGTGATTTGAAATTCAGTCTGCAGGCCCCCTATACATTTTTATTATTAAAATTAATGAGGAAATGAAGAGGGTGTATGATATCAGATACATGCCAATGCATAAACTGGACAGTCATCTATAATTAACGGAGACTCCAAGGTACCTCCATTTGTCCGTTACCCACTTAAAAGGGAAAGAATATTGATGGTCCCGTATCAAGTCTGGACTAATATAAATTGGGTAGAGCTTGGATTTTTGGACATTGATTCTCAGACCCGAGATTGCTCCAAATTGGTCTAGCAGTGCCAATAGTGGGGGTAAAGTTTGTTTAGGAGTTGTAACATATAAGACCACATCATCTGCAAACAGTGACAATTTGTGTGTCAATTTTTCAATTTTTACTCCCTGAATCTCAGGATGCTGATGGATTGCTTCAGCCAGGGGTTCCATCGCCAGAGCAAAAAGCTGTGGCAAAAGTGGGCAACCCTGACAAGAACCTTTAGAGATTGGGATCACCTGTGATCTATGGTTGTTCACCTTGCCAAATGCTTTATTATTACTATAGGGAGCTTTAAGAGCTGTAAGTTGTGCTTGACCTATATTTAATTTCAATAAAAGGGTCATAAGGTAGGATTTTTCAACTGTATCGAATGCCTTCTCCATGTCGAGGCTTAATAAAATAGATACTGAACGTCCTTCTGGTATTGTCAGCAATGTTTCTAGCAGGCATAAAGCCTGTTTGATCACTGCTGATAAGCCTAGGAATAATTGATTCTCATCTATTGGCTAAAATTGTAGTGAACAACTTATAATCATTATTAAGCAATGCAACTGGATGGTATGATTTTGGGTCACATTTCTCTCTATCTGGTTTATGTATAGGAACGAGTGTAGCATATGACCAAGAGGGTGGCAGACTACCAGTCTGTAAAATGTGGTTACATGTTTGAATAAACTGGTCCATTAGATTTTCTCTAAAGGCTTTATAGAATTCTATGGGAAAACCATCTTCCCCCAGGGCCTTGTTATTTTTCATAGAGGAAAGTGCTGCAGTGACCTCCTCATCTATAATTGGATGGTTTAAAAAATATTTGTCAGTCTCAGAGATTCACCAAGAGGGTGGCATAAATTCCAAAAAAGATGAGATTTTACATTCCTCTGGATTAGAAGCTAAATATGTGAAGAAGAAGAATTGGCAAATATGGTTGCAATGTCATTGGAGGCTGATTTCATTTCTCCAGAGGGGTTTTTAAGGCCCTGGACCATTCTGGATTGTATCTCTGTTCGTAGTTTCCATGATAAAAGTCTTAATGACTTGGGAGACCTCGTCCAGTATTTTTGTTTTATGAAAATTAACCGTTTTTGGATCTAGATAGTTTACAAAGTAACTAATATTTTTTGTTCAGCTGTAAGTAAGCAATATATTTTTTGAGAACCTATTTTCTTCTATCTATTCTCAAGTTGCTGAATGCGTGAGAATATAGAGTCTCTTACTTTTGTTTTCTTCTTTTTTAGGTCTGATGCCAGGGCTATTAATTTGCCTTTCATGAAGTACTGACCAGGCTGAACTATAGTGAGTTCCTTGAGTTGGTTTCCAGCATGAGAAGTGGAATTGTCAGTCCATTAAAAGAAGGCCTTTAGCCAGATAGATAAGAATACTGAAATGCTACTCCCTTATAGAGAGCTACTAGCCAACAACGTGAGTCCGAAAGCAAATGCCAGCCAATTCAAAGAAGGCCTGTTGCCACAAAAAATTTTTGGACTGGTTAATAGCTTCACAAATTGATGCTCATAGAATTATTAAATGTGTCATTGTTAATTTTACCACAGTGGTTTTTGGTCTGTTGGCATGAACTAGAGTGCAGCAGACAGTATGGAATCCACCAAAATGTTGGACTGATGCCTATCACTCTCTCCACACTGGCGTGAACTTTATTACCAAAATTATTTGGTTCTCTGCTGTGACTGAGCAACCGTGGTAGTGTGTAAATAATAGAGGTTTTTGAAAGAATTTCTGTTCCACTCTGTCCCATAGAATATAATTAGGCTTTTAGCTCAGCCCAAGGAACTTGCTGTTGAAAAGCAGGAGCCCTCGTTTTATTTCTCTTTTGAAATGGCATTGGAGATGGTTTAACAGTAAAACAAAAGAACATGTTTATTCAACAGGCAGGGATTGAATAGGTGAGTCAGGAACTGGGACTGCTGAGTTAAAAAGTTGTTGATAATACAGAATGTACTTCTTTGAGCAGGCAAAATGATGCTATTAAAACTTATTTCTTATTTTAGGTATTCTTAGTTGGTTGAGGTGTTTTACATAGTATTTTAATTATAGCAACAATGTTTCATCAGAGAGTTTCCTATGGCAGTTCAGGTTTCCTGGAGTTGGTCACTGATTTTGTGAACCTAACTCACCCCTTGGTTAAATTACAGTTTATTTCTATTCCCTGAGTTGTTTAAAACTGTTTCCCCTTACAACAGACTAGGGTCCTCCTCAGAGCTAAGCCCTCAGAGACACTGCGCAGGGATTAATCTTCTTCTCCTCAGAGGAATTAACCTTGTTCCTTTTTGGCTACCCCAATCACTCTTGCCAAATCTCTCTCCCAGTTCTGGTGTCTGTATAAAGCAAACTTCAGCTTATGTTGACACTTTGACTTTAAATTATTTTAGTGAATTCTTCCTCAGGTTAGGAATGCTGCAGTTAAGGCAAGGAGTCTTACTTTCACTCTACAGGTGAACCTATCTGACTTATCTTGTCCGACTCACTGATGCCAAAACTCTGTCAGAAACCAACTGACTGCCTTCAGAATGGTTCCAACTTTAAACAGTAGAGTCCAGACTGACAACTGACCACTCCCCTCAGCACTCATCTGATCATATATTTTTCTCCACTGATGCTAGACAGTCAGAGAAGAGAAGCTTCAAATAAACTTCTGAGAATGTTCTCCCAAAAAGCAAAAATCCCCCCCAACTGATTTTCCATTTGGATGTCAATATGCTTCACATGCTTTGCATGACTGAAAATGTATAAAATATCTTTTTAATCACTGGAGCTTTTGCAGAACATTGCCCACTTTTTATTTTCAGCAAATGTGCAGAAATTCAGTACAGTTTCTTCTTAGAATGACCCAAACTTTTTGCTGGGCTTCACATTAGGGATGTGCATCTTGAAAAAATATCAGCATTTTTCAGATCCAGATATCCAAGAAAAATATCAATATTCCTGTTTTTCCAGATTCCAGGTTTGTTTTGGGAGTCTGGTCTTGTCTCCATTATTCCTTATGAGGAATTTTTCTGGGGTGTATGTGGAGAAGCTGTCTTTTAAGATAATAGCACAAAAATTCCAGGGGAGTTGTTTGTACCAGTCAACTAAATAGCCCACAAGTTTCAATTGAATTGAACCAAGAAGTCCCATTCTTTCAGCCCCTGAACAAGGGGCCTCCAGCTGTCCTCCATTCTTTCCTATGAGAGAAAAATGTCAATAACCAAACACTGGCACTGGTCACATGGAGCATTAGCCACGCTAGAGAGACGGAAGATAGGCAGATTTTACGGGCGTGATCTCACCGCCACATTTGGGAAACGTAGAGCTCCCGTGGCTCAACTGAGGCTTCCCGCCGAAGATGCGCAGCAAAAAACTAGTACCTCGGAGGTACTAGTTTCCAGAAACCGTTGGGCAAGGGCGGGCATCTGATCGCGTTTCCAGTGGCATCCGGCGCTTGCTCATGCCCCATTGCAAAAAGGTTTTTCCCCCCAAAGTCTCCAGGGATGCGCACAAGCACCCAATGAGGCATGCGCATACTTCAGGTTAAAAAAAACAAAACACAACCCCGTTTGCCATGCCGCGCCGCTTCTTTGGCACATTGTGTGATTAGCACCTCCCCCCTAACCATGGGACCTTGACAGGACCGCGAGGGGATGCATGATCGCGCAGTCGCACATTATTTCCCTGAGGGGCAAACAGCCACGCCTCCCCCCCATGATATCCGGCCCGTGTGACTGGAGCCACTCAAGAGCAAGCAAAACAATCACTGTACAAAAATCTCCCAATGCAGACAGAACCAACAAGCCCAAAGAACCAATGCAGAACCAGGGAATCCCAGCAGGACATTGTGCCAAGCTTAACATAATGAATATCAATCAGAGAATCCAAACCAATGCCAAACCAGAGCATCCTCCAAGCCAACCCTAATGGTTACCAGTTTCAAGATCAACAAATGTAAAATCAGAGAACTCAGCATATCTGCAACTGGAGAATGTCTGCAACTAAAGCAATGTCAAACCTAAAAATCCACAACAAACCTAACACAAACCAGCTCAAGCAAAGAACACAAAGTTGCAAGACCAGTAAAACCATTTCAAAGGACACAATCAAAGCCAAAACAACATGGAATGCTGCTACCAAGACCCAATAAGACACAGAAACACAGTAAAATTAAAGGCAAAAAAACAGTCCTGGAAGCCATAAAATGCAGGTTCCCAATATTCTCACTGCCGAATATTTCTGGGATTTTGGGGGGGGGCATTTCTTGGTATCCCCCAAAAATCCTGGATACCATCTGGAAACCCAAATGTACCCAGAAAATACTAAATAAGGTATTTTTGTCTATATAGTCAGACCAGATATATCAAAATACACATCCCTACTTAACATAACCAAACCTAGATTTAGTAAGATAGCAATTCTGATTGAGATGGATGCACTTTGTTACTGAAAAATCAGTATGCAGATTCTGGCATTTCTGTGTTCCCTTTGCAGTCCACTATGCAATGAGATCCTGTCAAGTGAAATCCAGCTTTCCTGGATCATTGAAGAATGATACTGTACATCACTGTCACTAGTGGGAATGTTTTCAGAAGAATGGGATGAGACTGTAGCTAGAGAAGTTACAGATGCAGAGCTAGAGAAGATTCATCAGATGCAGTAGATTCTCTGTTACTAGTTGCAGTCTGGCCTTTGTCACTAGATTTAGTGAAAAGAACTAAGAAAGTTGTTTGTGCTGTCCACAATATGTGACACTCACTCTTGTGTATGTATTAGCCCTTGAAAGCCATATCTTGTTAGATAGGTTAGGATTGTTAGATAGGTTAGGCTGTGATGGAGCTGGGAATTTGAAGGCCTAATCAGAGTAAGGGTTAATATAATTCATGGAGGTACCACATACCCAGCATGATTTTCATAGTTTAATGTATTCGTTCATTTGTATGTACACTGTTTTTAAGTCTTCCAGGAACTCTCAAGCTGTTTTCCCCAAATCTAGGCAAGCAGTAACCACAGTACTCTCCAACCTGTTTCTCTACAAAATTCTCCACCACTACTGAGTGTGACCATTGCCTTGGAGGTGTGAGTAATTTTCACATAGCCTGCAACAATACATTTCACTTTACCAAATTGCTGTCATTCATCAAAGTGCGACACCAAAAGAAGGCCCAGAGTTATAAGACGGGGGCAGCATAGGATGGTAGGTACTAGTAGTACCTCACTATAATCTATTATCCTGTGAAGTAATGCCTTTGGATGGTTTATGTTGAAGATACTGTGTAAGAAGCACAACAAAAATTTTTTTACAATATATATAGAATACATATATTTTACATTTATGAAAAATATACATAGCCTCCCTTCAAATTACAATAAGTTAGGAAACACCAAGGTGTCCAATCAAACCAGATGCAAAGCTGATTTAAATTTCAGTAGATGGAATTGCATTTCTGTTATCTGTTCATGTCAGCATCCCTTTTCATATTAAGCCTTAACCTCAGTATTTTTTAAAAGTTAAAAAAAGAGAGAAATAATATGGAAACAATGGTCCAGGCACTGTTCTGAAAGCATAAATAGCCATGCCACAAGCACTGCTAAACTGAATGGCTAATATGTGGAGTTTGGAAACCAGACTGGCAAGAAAACAAACGTTACCAGTTTATTTGTTGTTTTGCAGCAGATAGCTGCTAATACTTCTTAATTACAAATTGTATGACTTTCTTTTATTCTGCAGCTAAGTTCCTGCTTCCTTGTAAACTTCCTCAGGGAACACAAACTGCTGACTTCACATCTACTGACAGAAATGCCACAATATAAATTAAGTCAGGGATATACTGTTTTTGCAGGGGGTGCCAACCTAGATAAAAAGCCACTATGCAGCTGCAGAGTATAAAACTGTCCAGCTGAGCACTGATAAAATTTATCACAAGGGCACACATGAGGAGGCAGCTTAGAGAACAATTCTGTGGTAAAATGTGTAACAGCAAAACAGCTAATGGAACATCATTACTTAATTGTAAAAGCATCACAAGCTGAGGGTCTGATGTTAGGCTTTGAACTAGAAGCCTCTTAACCACTCTTACTTTACAAACTAGGCAGCCATGAACAAAATGTGTCACTATAGGAACCCATCAGTTCAGCTTCCTATAGCATAAATAGCCTAAAATACATGACTGGGTTTATAGGTGATGTGCTAATGGATTCATTCATATATATATATGTTTAAAAACCCTCCTTGTTTTGCACTTTAGTGTGGCATACTTGTCAAGGTTTTACTAGCAGCTATGGAGGCTAGAAATGGGTGGCCCATCCCACACACAAGCACTTATGTTTGAAACTATGTATTACATGGAGTTCTTTTATTCTTTTCCCCCAGAACTTTTTTTTAAAAAATTAAAGAATGCAGCCACTAGGGCTATGCTTTAAAGGGGGAGACTGGTGTGAGGGAGAAGGGCTGTTTAACTGTTTTTCTTTCAGCTTTTCCCCCCAAGGAAAATTGCTACTACCCAAACTGCTTGTACTCCCACTGGGGAAAACATGGCCCCTGTAAGTTTTCCTTCCTGTCATAGTTACCCTCTTGTGAAATAGCAGGATCACTGCTCTTTCCCCCTCCCCCATTGTTTATGGGAAAAGGAATGCTAATAGGACCTTTCCCTCTTGTCTTCTATCCCACTATAGCTCTGCTAGTCAACAGCAGATAGCTCTAAGGCACAAAAGGAAAATATGTCTACTTCTAGGCATGCCATTTCCCCATGTCAGGTGGGCAGTGTCTCACCAGATGGACCCTCCCTCGCACCCTTGATGTCACACAATGTGTTGTGAAAACCCAGACATGATGCCAATGCTCTAGAAACTCTATGGTATTACCACAGAGTTTCTAGAATGCTGGTTGAACCAGATGTGATGTTTTCACTTGTATGTGAGGCCAATGCATTGTAAAATGTCATTTCCTCTCCTTGGCAATCCCCAAGGCTCCCGGGGTGCCAGCCAGGCAGTGGCCTGGCAACCCTATTGACTTTAGATCTCTTTTGGGCTTGACATGGAACAGATAAAGATATTAACAAAGAGTCAATCAGACATGGGTGCTTGACATCTGCTCTGTATTTTCAGTTCCAATGTTATCGAACTCCTGGAGGTGGTGTAGATTGCCAAGTCTGGGCTGGGGAAGTCGCAGAGCTTTGGAGGTATAGCATGGGAAATGTGAAGTTTGGGGAGTGGAGGAAGCTCAGCGGGGTATAATTCCACAGAGTCCACCCTCCAAAGCAATTGTTTTATCCAAAGGAATTGCTCTCTTTAGTGTTGGGATCAGCTGTAATCCCAGGGGATCCCAAGGTATCACTGGAAGTTGGCAACCCTAAGGCAAGCCACCATACTTTGCTTCTGGGCTGTATGCCTTAATGTTATCCCCGTAGTCCAGTCAAAGTGGGTCAACACCACCAATACTCTCTCTAAGCTGTGGAGTCTTGTGAGCAAAAATTCTACTTTGTGAGCTACTGTAAGAGAAGAGAAGAGATTGGATTGGATAGATACCCTGCCCTTCACTCAGAGTCTCCCCTCCCCACAACAGACACCCTGTGAGGTAGATGGGACTGAAAGAGCTCTTTCCATAACTGCTCTTGAAAGAACAGCTCTGACAGAACTATGGCTTGCCCAAGGTCATCCAGCATCAGACAGCCAAGAGCAGATGCTCTTTGCAGGAAGGAGGGGAAAAGGAGCACCCAGATCTCATACATCATGGGAGGAATGTACGCTGTGAGCAAATATTGTAAGAGAAGGGAAGAGATTGGATTGGATAGATACCCTGCCCTTCACTCAGAGTCTCCCCTCCCCACAACAGACACCCTGTGAGGTAGGTGGGACTGAAAGAGCTCTTTCCATAACTGCTCTTGAAAGAACAGCTCTGACAGAACTATGGCTTGCCCAAGGTCATCCAGCAGCTGTAAGTGGAGGAGTGGGGAATCAAACCCAGTTCTCCCAGATTAGAATTAACCACTACACCAAACTGGCTCATGTGTTCAGAGTAGCTTCAGATGTTTCTCATCTTCAGCACCATTTTGAAATAAGCACAATTATAACAAGAGCAAATGTATACAGCAGACTTTAACTTCCTGTTCCTAGGGAACCTGGAATTGTTCACTTTGTGGAGGTGGGGGCTATTTTCAGCTCCACATAATTCTCAATGTTTGGAGGGGGGTTGCAAATCAACTGCACTGGAAGCCAAAATAAATTCTTAGTGTTGCTGCAAACCAAGTGAAATGGTACTAGCCAAACTTTATGTTTGGGCCTATCTTTATTAGAGCTGACATTAACTGACCCTGTGTTTGCAATCTGGTTGGTAGGGGTGCATTGATAACCAGCAATTGTTGGAAATCAGCTGATGACAGACCAGAAATACCATTTTCTGTACAGCTTTCCAATGCAGAAGTTGTCACTCTGTAAATTTTAGCATCCATGCAGCTCTTTGGAAGCCTGCGATACTTCAAGAGATTGAAAAATAAATCCAGTCAATGGTTGGCTGAATTATCCTTTGGTGTTGTCAGGCCCTCAAACTGAAGGCCTGAAGGCCATACTTTCCTTTGTAGTGCAGCTCTGTCATGGCTTGATAAATTCCCTGTGTGCATGGCTCTGAATAGGCTGCATCAAGAGGGGTTTATTGAAAACCTGGACAGGCTGCAAAAAGTGGATGATGCGCTGGGTGCAACTTGGCCCTTAAATCTGCTACAGCTGCTTGGAATGGTTGAACGCGCCATTATGTGTGTGACAAGGCCGTGCTTTAGCACTTCTAAATGTATGATGGCAGCCGCCTGCTTCATCATGAGGTGTGTGAAATAGAGATGGGAGTGACTGAGCTTCCTTGGGTGCCAATGTTGGTTGCATCTAGACCAGTATAGCTGTCATTTTGTCAGTATTGCCCCTCACTGTCTTGGTGCTGCCTGTTTAAGTGTCAGAGAAAAGGGAGATAGCCTAGGGACAGGATTGAAATATAAGAAGACTTATTTCCTAAATCTAGGGTACTCAAGAGGAGAACCTTCTCTGTCTCCCCATTCAGTTTATGTTTTAATTGCTACAGACCATTAACAAGGAGGAATGGATCTCTTCAGTCACAAGCCTTGGCCAAGTGAGGAAGGGGGAGGGACTTTCCCCAAGCATAGAAATCCCTTTGGGAAGCTTTCTCCCACAGTCTAATCATCATCCGCCATTTTCTATTGCAGAGTGGGGATTTGAAACTGGGTCTCCCAGATCCTAGTCCCGGCTATCATGTTCATATCTGTCAACAGATGCTCACAAAAAGAAGTAGCAAAGTGCCTCTTGTGAAATGGAGCACAGGTGCAAATGGATAAGTTCAGCATAAAGAAAAGAAAAAGGGCTTAGAAATATTATTGTATTGTAATACAATTATACCCCATTCCCCCCCTGAAGAGCTCAGTGCATCTTACATGTATTTCCCTTGCAGAATCCCACACAGGTAGCTTCCATAGCCTGACCTGCATAGGTACAGCATAGATCTGTTCCATGTACAAAAAATATTCCTTGGCTCATCAGGAGCTGGGGAAAATGGACTTCTGTGAAGACTAAGAATGGTTAAGTTTTGTACTTTTAAACCAGTTGCAAGCTTTCCTATTTAAAGAAAAAAAAACCTGGATGCAGAACATTAAACAGTAGCAGATTATGGGATCATGTGTGTTCTGTGACACCTACTTATACATTTTTCAGTAACAGATGCAAAAAATAAATAAATTCTGGACCCTTCAAAGTTACTATTCCAAATTTTGTGCCATTCAGAGCAGTAGGAATTGTATCATCTAAGGTTTACTCTCTCTTTTTTACAGAATACGTCATGCAAAAGCAATTTGTGATTCTGGACAGCTACAGTGGTATGTCTGTAAGCCAGCTCTGCATGACACATTGTCCTTGCTTTCTAAAGTAGGCCTCATCTCACTTTTAATGTGTGAAAGGAGAGATTATTCAACACTGTGGTAGACACATTTCTGTTCTCAAGAACACTGTGATATCATTAATCTTCTGGCAAGTCTACAAAGGCAAGTTATGTGAATGCAAGTATTTTGCAAAGCTATAAATAAAGTTTAAAGAGAGACAGAGACAGAAAGAAAGGATAGTTTCTTGCCATTTTTATTTCTGCAATACATGCCATATTAACTGTGCTATGGCTTACTGGTAATAACACTTTTAAAAATCTCTTTATGGCTTTTAGAAACCTCTTTAGTTGTCCAGAAAGCATTATAAAAAAGACATTCTTATCCTATACCAGAGGAGTACTAATGCACTCTGTAAGAAGACACAAATGATGCAAAAAATGTAACTATGGAATACTGTCAGGAAAGCTTAATCCTAAAACCTAAATAGATAATGTAAACCAAGCTAATATAAATACTGAGCCTCCAGACTGGCTCTTATTTCTGCATGTTCCACATTCCTGGACAGCAGTTTTCATTGTTTGCTATCAATGTATTTAATATGACTGCATAATCCCTTGGTCAATATTATTTTATAGGGCTCTTTGTGATGGACATCCAGATGGATGTCCAAATGAATAGGAGGTCTCTGCCTTGAAGTATGACTTCCAGATCTTCTTTGTGGAAAGCTTGTAATGTATTAAACTTGGTCAACTTCTATAAAAATGGTATAAATTATCTTTTCAATTAATGACTCTTCCTATTGCTTCTGATGAACCTCAGCATTATATGGGGAAATGTTTTCTGGCATTTGCTTAAACACAGGAGAATGGTTGTTAGAAGCTGCTCAGAGAGTTGGAATGATGGAAGAACTTGGTCCCTAAAGAGGGGGGATTAGTGTTCAGATTGCCACAGCAAGGAGAAATGGTCCTAGGTGTGTGTTAAGCAGCTCAATGCTTATAATACATTGTCTTTGTAATTTGTCACACAGGTGTCACAACCACTTAAAGTGAGTCAGTGACATTTCTTTGGGAATCTGATCCTATTTATCTTCTGTTTCACATACCATGGCACTGATAAACCTCTCATTTCTCAGCAGGGATTATTCCTTACTTAATAGAATCACTATCCCTCAGGAACTGCATGGGTTTGTAGCAAAGCCATTAATGAGTGTTAAAAGTTTATCTCTCTATATAATAATTCTGTTTTGGTGTGAACGCTCCACACGCTCCCACAGCCTTTGGCTCTCTCAGCTGCCTCTCTGAAGGTCTGCCAATCCCCTGGCTGCATTGCCTCACTGTGTTGCCTCAGCCCCACTCACAGAGCCGGCAGCCAACGTCTCACCCTCAGTCTGGAGGGAGCCAGTGAAGGGGATGGACGTTCTGCTGAGAGAGCAGCAACCCCTCCATAGTGGAGAAGGAGGCAGACCTAGCAAGTGGCAGCAAGCAGGGGAAGCACTTACCTTCGCTGCCCCTTGTGGCCTCTCTCCCTCAGCCGCAAGGCTGGCGCTTCATCAGGGTGATAGCTCATTGGGCTGCACTGCAGAGAAGGCTGCCCAGCACCTTTCAAAGGCTCCCCCGCCTTCCTTCAGCAGCAGCGGCAGCACCAGGGAGGGTCTGGCCTAGAGGAAACGAGCTGTGGCTCCTGGAAAGCCGGACTCTCTCCTGAGGAAGACACTTCTCTTGGCTCCTGTGTGGGACTAACTGTGACTAACTGTCCCCTCAGTGCCTGTTGGTAGGCAATCATGCCTGCTTCTGTCAGTAAAAAAACAAAGGACTTTCAGCATAACCCCCTCCACCCCCTGCCAGCTTGGCCATTTTCCTGTCAGAATAAACTTAAAATGGCTTTCTCTCCTTTTTGCCGCCACCCTGGCTGACTGGCTAATGAGGTGGGCCAGCAACCATCAATCCATTCTCTTTTACCCCCTGCTGTGTGGCTGACTTCCCCCTAGGGTTGCTAATCTCCATGTGAGACCTGAAGATCTCCTGCTGTTACAATTGATCTCCAGATGACAGAGATCAGTTCCCCTGGAGAAAATGGCTGCTTTAGAGGGTAGACCCTATGGCATTATCCTCTGCTGAGTCCTTCCACCCCCCCAATGCTGTCCCCCCCAAATCTCCAGGTATTTCCCTAATCAGAGCTGGCAACTGTCCTTTCTTCTCAGTGCCTGTTGCTAGGCAACCAGGTTCTGTCAGTAAAAGGCCCTTTCCACACCTATTTTGACCTTTAGGAGAAAACTCATTGGGGCTGGTCCTGATAGGGTTGCCAACTCCAGGTGGAAAATTCCTGGAGATTTGGGGGGTGGAGCCTGGAGAGGATGAGGTTTGAGGAGAGGTGGAACCTCAGACAGGTACAATGCCAGACTCCACCCTCCAAACCAGTCATTCCCTCATGGGGAACTACTGTTGCCAGTCTCCAGGGGAGGGATGGAGATCATGCAGAATTACAACTGCTCTTCAGATGGCAGAGATCAGTTCCCCTGGAGAAAATGGTGGACTCTGTGTCATTATACCCTACTGAGGTCACCACAGCAAATTGATGCTGAGTGCCCAAGGCTGGGGCACTCTCCCAGAGCCTCCCAGTATTTATTTCCACAATGGGCCACAACGGCCCAATGGGAGGAAGTTAGCCCTGCTGGCAATCTGAGGCACAAAGGGGTTTTTGAGTCATTAGACTTTAGGAGAGCAGATGCCATCCAATTCATCCTCTTATGTGTGTGTCTGTGCTCGTGCGTGTGTACACATGCACACACAAATCCAAGGAGATCCTCAACAAATGTCCTTCCACAGATGAACTCATATAGTCTAAGTCTGAGAAGTAGAGTGGAGTGAATAAGATGCCTGCAGATAACTCAGAGCCACTTCTTACCTGGCATACCCTGGTTTGGTTCCCTAAGTGTAAAGTGCACACACTTCATGTCACTGTAGAACAGGGACATGTCTAAATCAGCATATTTCTTGGCAAACAACAGGAGTCTGGTTCTGTCCTAGTTGCTACATCTATGTAATTTGCTAAGAAGTGTTGCAGTTTAAATGTGTTCACCCTTTCCAACTGATGCATGTATTTTGTACCCAGGCATGCCACACAGGTAACATGAGAAGCAGTGAGTTAAACCACATAATGCAGGAGAAACCAATCCTTCCTACTTCTGCCTGTGCAGAGTCACAAGTCAAATCTGACTGGGGGGGGGGGATTCCTTCCCAGATGAAACATTTATAATTAAACTTTGAAACACAAAGCAAGACTGTCCCTATTCCAAAGGGAAATATCACTAATATAAAATTAAGAGAAGGGGTTATTATTTTTTAAGTTAGGGGACCGTCACTATTCCCACTTATAATGAAAAACTGTCAGAAACATCAGGTCTTGAACTGAGAACTCGGGGACTGGGACCCAATTTCCAATAGACTTTGTGTGCTCTGAGGGTTTGGAGTGCCTGAGGATGTGCAGCCTTGGCTTCTCTGTCTTTGGTGGTGGAAAATGCCATCGTCGCAGCTGATTTACAACAACCCCGTGGGGTTTTCAAGGCAAGAGACGTTCAGAGGTGGCTTGCCATTGTCTGCCTCTGTGCCATGACCCTGGTATTCCTTGGTGGTCTCCCATCCAAAGAGTAGCCAGGGCCAGCCCTGCCTAGCTTGTGAGATCTGACAAGATTGGATAAACTCAGATATGGTTGCCCATGGTCTGGAAAAAAGAGAGAACAATGGCTGAAGGTGTGTACGTGTGTGTGTGTGTGTGTGTGTGTTCAGGACTGAAACTTTAACAGGTCAGTTACAAAGTAGTCCCGCTGGCTGCAGAAAAAGCAGTGACATTCTAGTATCATGAACTGAAATCTCCTCAGGCACAAACATTCATGATGCAGGCCTCCCGTTCTGCTGGAGGGAAGGTCCCGGTCAGAAGCCATTCAGTGATCCCCATCCATATCGCCATCTTATTCGCATGCTGACCTTCAGATCATGGGATCATAGCATGCTGCCAGTGTGTAGGAAGGGCCCATGATTATTCTTTTAAAATCCTTAGTCTGTAACTCCATTGTATATTTCACAGATTTTGTCATAAGGTTTGTGATGGAGGCGGGATAAAAACCCAATGATTTACTATTTAAAGTAAGACACAGGGGCAGTCTTAGTCACGGGGCAACTGGGGCAAGTGCTCCAGGCCCCTTGGGAAAGGGGGCCTGGACTGCCCTGCAACAAGCTGCCCTGGTTGCCTCTCCACTGCTGCCTCTATGCCAGAGGGAAAGAACGGAAGAGGCAGCGGGGGCTCCCAGATGCCTTACAGATGACTGCCCAGCCCCTCCAGCCTCCATTCCTTGCTGCCATGCAACAGCCTTATTTCTTAGAGGGCTCTACCTCCCATACCTCACCCTCTCCAGTTTGGAAGACAGAGGTCAAACGAGCTGAAGAAACTGTCTCAGCAGATCCTCCTCTAGAGCCATGGCTCAGTTGGGGAAACCCACTGGGAAACACAAGTAAGCACACCAGTTCCTTGTTCCTCCTCCTCATCAAGCCTCCCTTGCATCCTGCTTTGCTGTTTAGAAAAAGGCCAAACAAGGAATTGATTTGACCAAGAACTGCCAGGTTTATGTTTTGTGCTGGTCAGTTTCACTCACAGACCAGGATTATATAAAGAAAGCATTGGGATGAAATTGCTATGGAAATTTTGAAAAATTGCAATGGGTCTGGATCAAATACTTTCTAGCTGCATTCAGGTGGGTAGTCATGTTGGTCTGAAGCAGCACAACAAAGTTTGAGTCCAGTGGCACCTTTAAGACCAACAAAGGTTTACTCTGGATATAAGTTTATGTGTGCATGCACACTTCTTCAGATACATATGAAAGCCTACACCCACAATAAAAGTTTCGCCCATTATGCCCACACATTTTACTGCAGATTTTCAGAGCAGTAAGCCTTTAAGCTTGACTTTGGATTTTATGCCTGCTTCATGCGCAATTCTTTTTCCTCCAGTGTATTTATTCTGCAGCTACTATTTAAAAAAAGAAACAAACAACTAAGGGTAGAACATCACTTTTGACATGTGGGGATGTGTCCAGAATTATTTTTTTTAATTTACACAATTGCCCTATCTCAACTGTGCAGTAGTGTCCAGCAAGCACCTTCCATTTAAATCCTCATAGTTCAGGTTTTGTGCTTGCATTTTAGCATTAGTTTGCTGAATGAAAGGGAATGGAAAGGAATGCAGGCAAAGGGGGGAAACTTGCTGTTGAGACTGACAAGACTTTTTTTTCTGAAACAGACAAGCAGTTGAGAAGCCTTGTTTTCTATCTTGCTGAGCATTAGGGGATTCTCTGTTGTGTTATCAGCCATTGTGAAAAATGGAAAAGAGTCACATGATCTCATAATATGGAGAAACATGTTGAGTGTACAGAATGCATGATGGAACCCACTGACACTGGCACTGCAAGCTGTAATAATTGGCAACATGTGTGTGTGTGCGCGCATGCCTATGCAAAGTCAGCTGCAACTCCACCACACTTTGCACAGGGCTGCAATTTGTATGGGGGAGGAGTCCTCTGGCAGAAGCTCTGGAGAGCTTTTTTAGTCTTTTGCCACTAAACTGCAAAAAAATGGGGGATATTTTTGCTGATGCCCTAGTGCAGCTGCATAGTGACGCTTGCAAATTCCTTGCAAATTTGTGTGGTTTTCTCTTTGCGATTCTTTAATTTGATCCTGCACACTGGTCCTGATCTTTGCAATTTTTTAGAGTCAGTCCTGTTCCAAGTGCACTCTGTCCTCCAAATGGATCAATCCCAAGCAATTTTTAAGTTCGGTGATTTGCAGAAGGTCCATATAGCTCAGCCACCATTTTAATGTTAGGCTTCTGGAGACTGCCAAATGATCCCCACCACACACTTTGGTCCCGTTCATACGCGGCGATTTGGGCCAGTTGCGGGCCAGTTTGGGGGCGGATCAAAGCAGCGCAATCACACCACAACATCTGGGAAGCGTTCTGCTTCCGCCCCCAAACTGGCCCTTTCTGGGAAAATGCATGCACACATAAACTTATATCCAGAGTAAACCTTTGTTGGTCTTAAAGGTGCCACTGGACTCAAACTTTGTTGTGCTGCTTCAGACCAACATGACTACCCACCTGAATGCAGCTAGAAAGTATTTGATCCAGACCCATTGCAATTTTTCAAAATTTCCATAGCAATTTCATCCCAATGCTTTCTTTATATAAGCCTGGTCTGTGAGTGAAACTGACCAGCAGAAAACATAAACCTGGCAGTTCTTGGTCATATCAATTCCTTGTTTGGCCTTTTTCTAAACAGCAAAGCAGGATGCAAGGAAGGCTTGATGAGAAGGAGGAACAAGGAACTGGTGTGCTTACTTGTGTTTCCCAGTGGGTTTCCTTCAAGCGCCTTTTCCCCTGCGTGTGGCAGGGGCCTTAGTTCACTAAAGCATTAAAGGAAAAAATGTTTTCAAAGGTTTAGGCTTCCCATCACAGTGTCCTTTTCTCTTTACATCTCATGGCAATTTCATTCTGCACTGACAACCCCCCCCTTTATTTTGTTTGCATGCAGCAATGATTTTTTTTTTGCACTGGGGATGCTGCCCTTTGCCTCCTCTCCAATCCCCCTTTCAAAATACCAGGAGGGAACTAAACCTCACACAGCCCCTTTAAACTCCCCCCCCCACATAATTTAATTTTTTTAAATTAAGGAATATAAAACTAGTGATAGTCTCATATCACTCATGCTGCTTGTAAAAAAAATAAAAATTTAAAATGATTGAGGGGGAAACAGAGCTTCTACACCAATGAAGGGGAGAGGATGGTGGAAGGTGCAGCATGGGTGGAATGACCTCAGTGTGGATGGGGGAGTGACCTCTGAGGGGCAGCAAAAGAGCAAGGGAGAAATCTGAGGGAATCTGTATGCTTTTGAATTACCTTTGGCTTGAAAATGAAACAAGGGAAAAATCAGCACAAAAGCACTCTAAAAAAACCCAACAGGGAAACAGTGACCAGAAAGCAAACTGAACACTGAAGGGAGGAAAATTAATGCAGAACAACAAAGAAAACCCAACAAACATGCTCAGTGGAAGCAAGGGGAAACACCTGTGCACAATAGACCTTTGTTAGTCTTAAAAGTACCACTGGACTCAAACCTTCTGGATGCATGTCTGTCTGTTAGCCCTTTTCATTTTATTCCAGCCCATACTTCTCCTTTCCACAAGAACAGATTTGCAGAATTCAGAATTTAGCATTCCAGAATGTTTGGGGAAGAGAGTGGGAATGGGAGTGGAAGAAGAAACCATTGGCGTGAGGGTTTTTTAAAATTATTATTTGTTTGTTTATTGGCAGCTGCTTTGGGTCTGCTTGTTTTCTGGGCCACATTATGGAAAGAAAAAAGTGCAAGATCATGGGAGGTTTCTCCTCCCCACACTTTAGAATAAATGACAGAATAGAAACGTTTTCCATCTGCCCACTGTGAAAACATTGGGCTGGGCACAGTGTTGTAACGGAGCTAGCCACAAGTGGGGAGGAGGAAGAAACAGTAGTTGTTAATGCTGCTCTCATAAACATTTGCCTAACTGGCTTGTTTGCTCTAAGAACTCCTAAACCTGCACTTGTCTGAAGTTGCGTGAATGCAGGCACAGTTTGCCATGCATCTGAGGTGTGAATGGTCAGGAGGAGGGGTTCCATTTTCCCACCAGATGTGGAACCTCATCTGCTCTTACTCCAGCAGGACCGGCTGTGGCTCAGGTGGGGATATGAATGAAATAAATCAATAAATCAGTAGGTTGGGTGAGAATATAGGGAGGTGTGGGAAACCCCATCCTTGACTCTTGACCAGGGCTCCAGAATCACTAACACTAAGTCTGGTAAAATATAAGGCCATTGCAGATAAACCAAGAGGTCCAATTCTATGGCCCCTTAATGAGGTAAACCAAACCATCCTCCATGGATTCCTATAGGGAAAATAAGTCAAAAAATGTAAAATCTGAGAATCATTGCCAATGTACAACCTGAGAATTACCCAAGCTAAATTGAATAGGAACACTGTTGCAAGACAAGCAAATGTAAAATCAGAGAATCCGACCAATTTACAACCCAAGAACCTATAGCAATGTAAAACCTGAGCATTACCACCAATGCACAACCTGAGAATCTATAGCAATGTAAAACAAAAAATCTCCACCAATGTACAACCCAAGAATAATCACCAATGTACAACCCAAGAATCTACTGCAAAAGGCAAACCTGACATTGAGCAACTGAAGCAAAGAGCACAGCTTTGCAAAGTCAACAACAACAACAAAAAATTAAAAGAGCAAAATCTAAAAGAAATCAACCTGGCAAGCTGATACTAAGCCCAGGAAGACACATGACCCTAGTAGGTGTCTGGACAGGAGACCTCCTGGGAACCCCACATAAATTCCATGATGGAATAAATGTAAAATTTAAATATAACAAACAGTAACAATATGTTGCATGCTTTTGAGCAAAAAATAAATAATAGGATACAACCAGGAGTGATGCAATGTAGATTGTGATTGTGTCTGTATATTTATTTATTTATTTTCATACTTATACCCCGTCCTCCCCAGTGGGCTCAGGGCGGCTCACAGAGGCAAGAACAACTTGCCATGATAAAACAATATATACAAAACAGTTTAAAACATATACTACATATTAAAATATAATAACAGGTGCTCAAGCTCCCATATAAAGGGTCTTTCAAGGCAAGTGAGGAGCGGAGGTGGTTAGACATCCCCCTCTTTTGCAGAATGCTCCTTGGTGGTCTTTCTTCCAAGTACTGACCCTATTTAGCTTCCTAGATCAGGCAAAATCAGGCTACACCCTGCCGCCTTCCCTTCACTGTGATTGTAGCAGATTAAAAAGATCAACTGTCAGCTTTTTACAATAAGACAAAAGGGTCACTTACATCCTAAAGAATGCAAGTTAAACATACTCTATAGCATCATTTCCAGGCTTTAATTTAATACATCCCTTTGGAAATGATTCTTCTTTGGGGCTGCATAATATAGATGAGGTAGGATTGTGGCTTGGCTTTAAAATAGTTCTCTATTAAAGAGGCTTCCAATAGATGGAAATAATTTTCTTTTATGAAGAGTACTTTAATGATTGATTTAATTTTAATTTTACATGCTCCTTCCAATATTCATCTAAGCTAGAGTGTTTTACAGGCTGTTTCTGCAGCTGTGCTTGCTTTGTTGCCTGAACAGTCATTCAAATCTACTCTTGTGCTGTCTTAACCTGCTGTTAGCCCATTACTTGAAATCCGTGGGAGGAGAAAGAGACAAATTGTGTCACTGTTCCTTATCAAAGGACCACACAGTTGCTTGCCACTTTGACTCCATGATGGATAGTTATCTTGAGGTATGACAGGTGTGAGACTAGAAATTTTGAAGGAAACAGTGCAGGAGACCATTCAGTTTTGTTATTGACACTTAGGTGATAATCACGGAGGTTAATCTAGCTCTCTTCTGCTATCCCAAGCCACCTTTCTGTTTTTTTGAAAGATGCTTCCTCCCCCCCCCACCTTTCCTATCAGATTGACACTGCAGGAAAAGGGTCAAGGAGATAACAAAGAGCATTTTTCTCTCACCACATTTTTTTATTTGCACTATCAAGTCTCAAAGAAACATAAGAGTCTAGATCAGAGTACAGGGCTGGGGGAAAGCAATTTCTTTAAAAAGTGTATGGGGAAAATATTTATCTCCTTCACAAAAATGTGTGCATTTTCCCATGATGCTTCTTTGAAAGTCTCACCACATCATTCAGGTTTTGGGCTTGGAGAGTGATGTTTCTGTCACTTATGTAAAGAAAGTTTGGTGTTACTGATTGACTGACAGTGCAATCTTAAATAGGTCTACTAGGTCTACTCAATAGGGCTTGCTCCCAGGAAAGTATTCTTCAGATTGCACTGTTAGTCAACTAGTGCTGTCCTACACAGAGTTACAATCTTCTAAGCCCATTGAAACATATAGCTTTGCCAAGACTTCAGACATTCAGAGCAGGTGGGCCATCATTTGCTGTAGGGCTTACATGAAGTCAGTAGTGGGTTCTGTTAGTCAGTAGTGGGTTCTTTACTTTCTCCCTTATATGTAGTTTTCCCCTCCCCCTTTTCTGTTGTAGTTTTTTGTAGTGTTAAAAAAATCAATAAAAAAATCCCCCCCGGGGGCTCAAAAAAAAAAAAGATGAAAATGTGCCACAGAATAGCCAGATAGGAACATGACATACATCATCAGAATATACTTCTGCTCAAACTTCAGCAAGGAAATGAACAAGTTTGGTTGTGCTTTCTCTGTACTCTAGCATGAAAGAAACTGTTTGAAACACCATGTTTTGATTAAAGAAGATTAACTTTGCATCCATGTCAGTCACTACCACCACAGGGAGGCAGTTTTCCACAGTATCGCCCTGGAGGCTATGTGATCCAGTCTGTAATTAGTTCATATGTCACCACTCAGGATCCAATTCAACATAGTGGGTGTGGAGCATCTAGGATTACATACATGAGCCTTTAAGTGAACCCCCTACTAATTACCTGTTTGGGGTAGGAGGAACCAGTCTGTGGCATTTCTGTGCTTTTTGAAGCGCCAGGAATGCACTGCTGTGGCTGTTGGATTAGAAAAAGGAATTTGCATGCTCAGTACCATTTTATGTTCATGCTTTCTCTTTCTGCTAAGAGATATATTGCATTTGGTTACATTTAGGTTAGATTACTGTGACATGCTATATGTGGGACTGCCCTTGAAATGCATTCAGAAACTCCAAGTGGTGCAAAGTGCCACAGCCAGGATATTGACTGGAGTGGGTTGTAGGGACCATATCACTCCAGTCTTGTCCCATCTACACTAACTCCCAATCTGTTTCCAGGCACAATTCAGAGTGCTGGTGCTGACCTTTAAAGCCCTATATGGTTTGGGCCCAACATATCTGAGGAACCACCTACTCCCTTATGAACCTACCCAGCCACTATAACTACCTTCTAAGGCTCTGCTTGGGTGACCCTGCCTTCTAAGATTAGGCAGGTGGCAAGCCAAGAGAGGGCCTTCTTGGTCATGGCATCAGAACTCTGAAACTGTCTCCCCAAAGAGACTCATTCCCTTTCTGTTGCCATCTTCCATCCCCTTCTGTTGCCATCTATTTCTGTTATTCTGTTGTTCTGTCCTCTTCTGTTGCCATCTTCCATCAGCAGATGAAGATGTTTTGTTTTGATTGGTGTTTTCTCAGTGATTACTCCTTTCTGCCCAATGTTTTAATTGTTGTTTTTATGTTTTTGTGTACTCCTCATTCCGTTTGGGAATGAGGATGAAGCAGGAGGGTAAGTAGCCGGGCCTTCTGACACACTTCCGGTGATGTCAGGGGGTGTGGCCTTCTGTCACTTCCGGTGATGTCAGGGGGCGTGGCATATGCAAATAAGTTATGCTAATGAGTTATGCTAATGAGCTCCGGCAGCTCTTTTTCTACAACAAGACCCCTGCTTCTAAGGCTCTGCTTGGGTGACCCTGCCTTCTAAGATTATGCAGGTGGCAACCCAACAGAGGGCCTTCTTGGCCATGGCATCAGAACTCTGAAACTGTCTCTCCCTTTCTGTTGCCATCTTCCATCCCCTTCTGTTGCCATCTACTTCTGTTATTCTGTTGTTCTGTCCTCTTGTGTTGCCATCTTCCATCAGCAGATGAAGATGTTTTGTTTTGATTGGTGTTTTCTCAGTGATTCCTCCTTTCTGCCCAATGTTTTAATTGTTGTTTTTATGTTTTTGTGTGCATTTTAGGTCTGGTTATGATTGTTTTAATGATGTTTTTGTTGGTTTTAATGTGATATTAAGATGTGATATTATTATGTATGTTTTTTAATTTGTTGGCCTTTATGAAGGCAGAATGGTAGGGTATAACTTTTGTAAAATAAATAAAATAAAATATGTTCTTTCATTTAGGGGGGAAAGTTGATTTCACAAGCATATGGCCCCTGGCTGAATTGACGCAAGTCTTCTTTGAGTTATGCTGATGTGCTTGTCACCCCATAGTAGATAAAAACAGAGCTTCGTCATTGCCTGTTTTCTTTTATTGTCCCTTCAATCCACTCTTTTACTAGCTCTGAAGAGAATCAATCAGGAAAATGGTCCATGTGAAAAAAGGGATTCTTACCTCCATGCAGCACACACCATTTATATTAGTGCTTGACAGCTACAGCTGTTTGCCTGTCAGAATGACTTGGAAGCAGAAGGGTAGGAGGTTTGGTTTATTACTGCCCTGGAGTTGATTGTTACTCCATAACCTTAAGCCCCTTCTTCTTTTGCTCTCTGGCCCTTAAAACCAGGTTTTGGCATGCTTTCCTTTCTTTCTGCTTCTGAGTGTAACAGCTGAACTACACAAATCTCAACAAGCAGAAGATTCCGCAAATAGCAGCAGTAATGTAAAAACATGCCAACGCAAAGCTGGCATTTCTGTGTCTGACAAGGTCCAAAAGCAAAATTCAGTAAATATCACTGGTTGGACAAAATAGACAGTACCCTGTCTTTCAAAGAGAATTGTTGTTTGAAACCTGTTGAATTGGCAAGATGAAACTGAACAGAACTGACTTAAAGAAGGACAGTACCAGTCTAAACCCACTAAACAAACAAATGCAGGGATGTAGCTAGTGTTTAAATGAATATAATAGGAACAATACCACTGCTTTACTTCATAGAGCAGGGCTGGCCAAACTTGCTTAACGTAAGAACCACATAGAATAATCGTCAGATGTTTGAGAGCTGCAAGACGTGAACAAATATTACACACATGTTTTTATTGGAAAATTTGCTTTAAAGGAGACTGCCAAAAATAAAAACAAAAGGAGTAAAAACAGATATTGATAATGATATTTATTTGTCCAATTATATTTATTTGTCTAAGAGAGAGAAATAGAGAGAGAGGTAGAAAGAATGAAGGGGGGGGGAGAGAGAGAGAGAGAGAAACAAAGAAAGCAAATAGATGGGGAGAGGGAGGGAGAGATGGAAAGAAAGCAACTTTAACATTAAATGCAGCCTCCAAGCCCACCCTCAAGCCAGCTGGCTTGGCTTGGAGAAGGGATTTAAAGAGAAAAATGCCTTCATCAAGCCGGCTGGTTGGGGTGGGGTAGGAGCTCTGAGAATTCATTTAAAGTTAAAGTTGCTTTCTTTCTCTGCTCCCCCCATTTCAAGCCTACCCAGGGAGGGGGACACTGGCTGGGGGAGGGAAGACTGATTGGGGAGGCGTGCCTCCCCTTCGCATCCCCAGCCACCCTGCTGGGAGCCACACAATATGTGTGAAAGAGCCACATGCAGCTCCTGAGCCGCAGTTTGGCCACCCATGTCATAGAGCTATTGGGAAGATTAACTAAACTACTGAAAGTAAAGGGGAAAACCCTAAATAAATACTAAGTATTTAATATTAGTATTAATTGATCTTGCTGTGCCAATTGTATCAACACATGCAAAAGTTATGCCAAGTAAAGGCAAGGGGTTCTGGTTTTTGATACAATACTGCTACAGGGAAGGGATGTTAAATTGGACATTAATCTAAACCAAAATTGAATATACCATATTCCTCCTCCTCCTCACCACCACCACTACCACTACCACCACCACCAGTAGAAGTAGTAGTAGTAGTAACTGTTTCCCTTGCTCGAAAACTAGTCAAATCCGACTCTGTGCTGCTCATCTCTGTTTCCAAGCCAGCGCTGTCTGAAGACTTCTTCGAGGTCAGGTGGCCACCTTGACTAAACGCTGAGGTGCACGGAATGCTGTTACCTTCCCACCAAAGTGGTACCTATTTACCTACTTGCAATTTCTTGCTTCCGAACTGCTAGGTTGGCAGGAGCTGGGGCCAGAGATGAGAACTCACTCCGTCACACAGCACTAGGGTCTTGAACTGCTGAACTACAGACATTACAGTCTGCAGCTCAGCATCTTAACCTCTAAGCCACCACAACCCTTGTAGTAGTAGTAGTAGTAGTAGTAGTAGTAGTAGTAGTAGTAGTAGTATAATCTGAATGGAGAAATGAACATCAGTAATATCTGAAAATATTTAGATCTGTTATTTTGGCTGTTGTTTGGCTGGCCATGAGTTTGAGAAGGTCAGGCAAATGGATGAAGATCAAGAGACAGTGAGAGAGCGAATATGTAACTGACAGGGATTTTAATGCCTAAATCGCACAAAGATCTCCACACCAAACAGGATTGCTTTGATGGCTCTTTCCGTCCAAAGTTATTTGCACTGATCAATAGTTTGGGGGGAAGGTTATAGGATGTGGTAGGGAGGATCCATTGGTTGATGACTATGATGCCTGACAATTTCATCCCTATTGAATAGGGACAAAAGTCACAGCTGGGAGTGTGTTAGCAGTTGAAACCCATGGTAACAAGTGATGCATACAATGGAAAAAGAGGGTAAATAGAAAACCAGACTGTGTAATAAAGACCATTAAAATGTTAAGATAATTATAAAATGACAATAAAGTATTATAAGGAACATCTCCAATTCCACCTTTCATTTTCCTGATGCCATTGTCCCCTTAGTGTTCCTTCATCCCCCTTATCTTATCCTGTTTACTGCAGTGCCCAAAGATATAGCTGTTTCAGTCAGCCTGGACCTTGGAAGTACTGGCAAAAGTAGCAGAGGAAAATAAGAGAAATAGCAGGTCCCGCAGCAACTGGTGGCTACTCAGGCCTTGTTTATCTGCTGACTGAATTATTCAGAACCAGTTTAGTGTAGTGGATACAATGTCAAACTAGGAAGAGGGGGACAAGGGTTCCAATCCCCAGGCTCTCATGCCTTTGTCTGGGGACCTTGTGCCAGTCACTATGTCTTTCAGGCTAACCTACTTCAAAAAATTGTTGTGAACATTAGATGTGGAGAATCATCTTCTCCTGTGTTGGGGGGGGGGTGTCACAAAAGTAAACTAGGTTATTCTTGTATCACTGCCAATAACAGGCAACACAAGTATATAGGTATGCGGGTATGAGTCAGTACAGAGTGCCAGTAAGAAAGTGGCACCTTCCATGTTCTGTTTTGAGTCCTCCTGCCAAGAGAGGAGTGCTGGTGAGAGATTTACTTTCACCCCTGCAGGAAATGTGCCCTAATTATATTGGCCAAAGAATCCACAAGGAGTAACAGGAGCAGCTTCAGAATCCCAGCCAAGCTCTTGTTCAGGCTAAAATGCCATTTGTCCTATGACTGTTCGGCCAAGGTGACAGAACTATCTGGAAGACAAAGCATAGTTGGGCTATCTGGAGATTCTGGGCAACTGTGTTTCCACTCATGTGAGTTTTTTCCCTCTTTCTTTTCTCTCCTTCTTTGTCTTTCCTGCATGCTTATGCTCTCCAGGGAAGGACTGGTAGTAGTAGTAGTAGTAGTAGTAGTAGTAGTAGTAGTAGTAGTAGTAGTAGTAGTAGTAGTAGTAGTAGTAGTAGTAGTAGTAGTAGTAGTAGTAGTAGTAGTAGTAGTAGTAGTAGTAGTAGTAGTAGTAGTAGTAGTAGTAGTAGTAGTAGTAGTAGTAGTAGTAGTAGTAGTAGTAGTAGTAGTAGTAGTAACCCTTGTAGTAGTAGTAGTAGTAGTAGTAGTAGTAGTAGTAGTAGTAGTAGTAGTAGTAGTAGTAGTAGTAGTAGTAGTAGTAGTAGTAGTAGTATAATCTGAATGGAGAAATTAACATCAGTAATATCTGAAAATATTTAGATATGTTATTTTGGCTGTTGTTTGACTGGCCATGAGTTTGAGAAGGTCAGACATACGGATGAAGATCAAGAGACAGTGATACAGCGAATATGTAACTGACAGGGATTTTAATGCCTAAATCGCACAAAGATCTCCACACCAAACAGGATTGCTTTGATGGCTCTTTCCGTCCAAAGTTATTTGCACTGATCAATAGTTTGGGGGGAAGGTTATAGGATGTGGTAGGGAGGATCCATTGGTTGATGACTATGATGCCTGACAATTTCATCCCTATTGAATAGGGACAAAAGTCACAGCTGGGAGTGTGTTAGCAGTTGAAACCCATGGTAACAAGTGATGCATACAATGGAAAAAGAGGGGAAATAGAAAACCAGACTGTGTAATAAAGACCATTAAAATGGTAAGATAATTATAAAATGACAATAAAGTACTATAAGGAACATCTCCAATTCCACCTTTCATTTTCCTGATGCCATTGTCCCCTTAGTGTTCCTTCATCCCCCTTATCTTATCCTGTTTACTGCAGTGCCCAAAGATATAGCTGTTTCAGTCAGCCTGGACCTTGGAAGTACTGGCAAAAGTAGCAGAGGAAAATAAGAGAAATAGCAGGTCCCGCAGCAACTGGTGGCTACTCAGGCCTTGTTTATCTGCTGACTGAATTATTCAGAACCAGTTTAGTGTAGTGGATACAATGTCAAACTAGGAAGAGGGGGACAAGGGTTCCAATCCCCAGGCTCTCATGCATTTGTCTGGGGACCTTGTGCCAGTCACTATGTCTTTCAGGCTAACCTACTTCAAAAAATTGTTGTGAACATTAAATGTGGAGAATCATCTACTCCTCTGTTGGGGGGGTGTCACAAAAGTAAACTAGGTTATTCTTGTATCACTGCCAATAACAGGCAACACAAGTATATAGGTATGCGGGTATGAGTCAGTACAGAGTGCCAGTAAGAAAGTGGCACCTTCCATGTTCTGTTTTGAGTCCTCCTGCCAAGAGAGGAGTGCTGGTGAGAGATTTACTTTCACCCCTGCAGGAAATGTGCCCTAATTATATTGGCCAAAGAATCCACAAGGAGTAACAGGAGCAGCTTCAGAATCCCAGCCAAGCTCTTGTTCAGGCTAAAATGCCATTTGTCCTATGACTGTTCGGCCAAGGTGACAGAACTATCTGGAAGACAAAGCATAGTTGGGCTATCTGGAGATTCTGGGCAACTGCGTTTCCACTAATGTGAGTTTTTTCCCTCTTTCTTTTCTCTCCTTCTTTGTCTTTCCTGCATGCTTATGCTCTCCAGGGAAGGACTGCCTCTTAATATGTGTATGAGCAGCACTTCTCACAATACGATCTTCTTCTTAGAATGACACCTGCAGGCGCTCTGTATAATAAAATAATAGTTTAAGACTTCCAAAACTCAAAGTCCCCTTTCAAAATTATAAAATGACAATCTCTATTGATCTAAGCTCAGGACAGGGATAATGTCAAAACAGCAGCAGTTAGCTGAAGCACAACGGTACAATTTTATTGTTCAGAGCAAGAAAGCATAAGGAGCATTAGGCTTTGATTTGTTCGTAATAGTGCTTAACACTTTGTTAAAAATAAAAGGCACAGAAGAAAAACAATAGTCTGCGCTTGTACAAGTTAAGTTTTCCTCTTGTTAAAGCAGTCAGGGATTCAAGTTGTATTCTAACATGCTTTGAGAAAGAAAGGACAAGCAGGTAAAAGTATATATTGAATGAAAGAAACGGCACAATAGGATTTACAATGCATTGCTTCATTCTGAGCATTTCTGCACACAACACAGTGTATCTTTTGTTTCTTGTTCAATTGGAAGACGAGGTGGATGAAATCAGATATGGTGCCAGCAGACTTTTTAATAAAATATTCCACTAATAAGAATTTTTAGTCTGTTCAAGTACCCTTTGTCATATGGATGGTTCTGAAAACATTAAATATTTTAAATTATTACCAGCTCAAAAGCTCCAGCCATAGAAGATAGCTATATGTGGCAGTCTGTGCCACAGTAGCAAAGTTAAGGTTAGCAAGAAAGTTCTTTAGACTTTAATTTTCTTGGGTTATGAATACAAAAAAAAGAGTGGACCTTATGGCATCAGAGACTAAGGATGCTTAAACACTTGCAGGCTTGACTTGTGTCCTGTTTGCCAGTCCAGAAAAGGGACCCAGTTTTTGGGTGGACTATTTGTATGTTTGTTGACCCAGTGATTGGTATTCAGCAGGTTGCTCCACCATGGTTGCAGTCACACGTGCCAATTGAAGTGGAGGGGAAGTGAGGATATTCCCTCCGGAGGAATTTGACATGCAGTTGCAAGATCACACCTCCTTTTGTAGCTGCGGGTGCAGCCCGTCACTGTGTGATCAGATGCAACTGTGGGTGAGTCTCTTTTTTTGCCATTTATTTCCCTTGTGCATAAATGAGGAATCACACCTCTGCACTGAGGGCCCCCTATGGAGTATGCAATGATGTACATACTGTGAAGGGGAGGGGAACAATAGCACCGAGCCAGGATGGCCTGACCATCCCGACGGCATGCATGTGTGCTTGCACAATCAGACAGGGGAAAGTCCGTCTGTGGCCCATCAGAACCTGTTTACTACCGGAATTTCCCTGGTGTCTTTTTACTCCACTTCCGTAGCGGAGCAGCACATGTTGCCAACAACTGCAGGATGCTTCCCAGATGTTGCTGTCTAATCACAACCTTTAGATCCGTCAGGCATTCATGCCTATGTTGGACCTACTGGTGCATGTGATCGCAGCCCATATCAATCAATATCTAATTCTCAACATGGCCAGATCTGTGGGTACTTAAATACAAATATTGGAGCCATGAACAGACAAGACAGATCTTCTTACAAACCTGAAAAACACCTCAGGTTTACAGAAAAAACTGACACCCCCTCCAACACACAAGTGATAAAAAGAGAACCTTTAGCTTGAGAATTGGGTATCCTCAGTGGCCATTGCTAGACAGCCACTGTAGGACTCCCAGTTCTCAATCCTTCATTTCTATTGGCAAAAGGAAGGGGAAGAGGCATGGCACTTTCTGGAACTGTTTTGGCCTTTGAAGGATGAGTTATCAGAGCCATGCTTGGCAGCAACCACCAGACTACTGGATACCACCTGACTTGCATGAATCACCAAGGCCTGGCTGCTTGCTACGGTTCAACTGCACAGCAGCCACCCTAAGAGAGCCGGTGTGGTGTAATGGTTAGAGTTTGGAATTAGCATCTGGAAGTCCCAAATTCAAATTACCATTGTGCCATGGAAGTTCACTGGGTGACATTGCACCAGTTACACAATCTCAGCCTGACCTACCTCACAGGTTTGTTGTAAGGATAAAATGGGGGAAAAGAGAATTATGTAAGCTGCTTTAGGTCCCCATTTGTTGAGAAAGGTGGAATATAAGTTGAGGAATATAAATAATAAATATAACTTTGGATAGGAGGTAGATAAAAAGAAAGTAGGTGAATGAATGGGTGAGAAGAAGGCAGGGAAAGGGGAGATAATAAGAGGGTTGCCAGCAGGAGGGAAGGATACATGGGAAAGTGAATGGCCACCCACATGTCCTTGTGGGTTCCCTGCCATGCACTTGGGCCAGGCCTGGTGGCTGGCAGTGTGCCACTGAGGTGAAAATGAGGATGGGGCAAATAATGGTTGGCTGGTTGTTGAGTGGGAATGAAAGAAGGAAAGAGGGAAAAGGGAGAGGCTATGGGGGATTTGAAGGAAGGGAGAGAGGAAGTAATAGGGGAAGGGAAAATGATATACCCCCCACAAGTCCTTTCAGGCCTCCTGCTTTTATAACTAATTTTCAATGTGGCCCTGTCTGTGCATACTTAAATCCAGAGATTGGAGCCATTAATAAACAAGACCAATCTTTCTGCAAACCTGAGAAAAGCCACAGGTTTGCAGAAAAATTGGAAATAAAAAAGAGGGTGTAGACTCCCCAAATACTGGAAGCAGCACCTGCACCTTTACGAAACAAATGCCCTCTGCAGCAGCTATAGCACAGGTTGCTAGACAACCATAACAATATTCCCAGTCTTCTAACCTTGGTTTGTATCAGTAAAAGGTAAGGTGAGGGGGCTGGGGCCCTTTCCAGGGCTCTTTTGGTCTTTTAGAGAGGATTTATCAGGACCAGACTCAGAAGTAACCATTGGCAGGCTCAGGTGCTTTCCACAATTCAACTGTGCCACCAGCCAATGTGGCACAGTGGTGTAGTGGTTACAGTTTCAGAATAGGATCTCAGCCTAACTAACCTCACAGGTTAGGGTTACCACCTCTGGGTTGGGAAATACCTGGAGATTTGAGAGAGGTGGAACTTTTGGAGGATGGGGTTTGGGGAGGGGCAGAACTTCAGCAGGGTATAATGGAATTGAGTCCACCCTCCAAAGCAGCCATTTTCTACAAGCAAACTGATCTTGATTGTCTGGAGAACAATTGTAATAGTGGGAGATTTCCAGGTTCCACCTGGAGGTTGGCATCCATATAACAGGTTGTTGTGAGGATAAAATAGAGGAAAAGAGAATGGTGTAAGCTGCTTTGAGTTCTCATTGTGGAGAAAGGAGGGGGTATAAATGAAGTAAATAAATATAGCTGATGGGGTCAGGTAAAAGGTTGTTTGGTGGGTGGGTTGGTGGGTGGGTGGGAAGGAGAAAAGGAAGTAAGGAAAGATGAAGGTATGGTGGCTGCTTAGGAGGAGAAAAAAGAAGAAATAGTGTGGGGAGAATGATACAGGGGAAACTGGGGTGCCCCCCACAAGTCCTTGAAGGTCCCCACTGTGCAACTGAAGCCAGAACCATGCGTTGTTTTTCCAGGAAAGGATGCCAAAGGAAGTGGAAAACTGAACACAGGGGGCAGATAAAAGGTAGGTTGGCTGGTAGGTGGGAATGAGAGAAGGAAGCAGGAGAAGGGAGGAGCCTATTGAGACTTTAACAGAATGAAAAGAGGAAATAGTGGGGAAGGGGGAAATGAGATGTCCCTGCAAGTCCTTGTGGGACCCCCCACTTGTCAATATATCTAATAGTCAATCTAACCCCCTCTGTTAATATTTAAATCCATTGATCAGGGCCATGTTGGAAGAAGGGAGATTTTTCTCCAAAGTTCAGGACCCCCTCTCCTGCATTTGCAGAAAAATATCAGACTTGTGGTTACATCCACTTTACACAATGATTGTGCTGATTATTGTAACAAAAAACAATCCTAAACAGGTCCACTCAGAACCCTACTCAAGAGTGTTCAATGGGGCTTACTCTTAGGAAAGTGTTCTTAGGATTCGGCTTCTAATCTACATGGTTGGCATACTGTAAAGTCCTGGGTTTGCACATGGGGACTCAGACTACAACATGCTAACTAGACGTGTTTATTGTATTTCAGAACAAGACACAGACTTTGCTGTTGCTCTTCTGGCCCCAGTGGTGTGGGTGGCTCCACAGCCATTGGTGCCTTGACCAGGGCCAGTGGACGCACACTGACACTTGCCTCTGGTGCGTAGCTCTCAGGGCCGATGGGCCTCGGGGGGGGGGGGCTGCTCACATGCTGCTAGATGAAAGCTGTCACCACCGTAGCTAGCCCACATGTTTCTTGAGGAGCTGGCCATCCTCAGTAGACACTTCATAAGAGACTGGACCTGTGGGTCTGATTACCCGGCCCGCCAGCCATGGGGGTCCCTTCCCAAAGTTCTTAATGTAGATGGGGTCTTCCAGGAAGAACCCCCAGGGAGCCTCTCTTTGTTTGGTTAACCTCCCCGACTTCGGCGCCCGGTCTGGATGCAGCCAGTCCAGCAGAATGGTGGAACGGAGGCCCATCAGGAGTTCGGTGGGGCAACGGCCATTGACAGGGTTTGAACTAGTCTGCTGGGTTAGGATGAACTGGGCTAGTTGGAACTCCCAGTCTCCATCTGTGATCCTGCTGAGGGCTTCCTTCACAGTGCGCAGCGTCCGGTCCACTTGTCTGTTGGTTGCGGGGTGGAAGGGTGCAGAACTCATGTGCCAGATTACATTCCACTGGAGGAAGTCTTGGAACTCCTTCGAGGTGAATGCCTCTCTGTTGTTGGAGATTATCGTGTCTGGCAGCCCATGGGTCACGAAGATCTGGTGCAGCACGTGGATGACTGCCTTCGCATACGTGGTGGTGACAGGGCTAATCTCCAACCATTTGGAGTATGAGTCTACTGTGACTAGGAAGATCCAGCCTTGAAAGGGGCTGGCGAAGTCAATGTGTAGCCGGGACCATGGTTTGTGGGTGGATTCCCAGGACTGAGTGGGTGTGCTCGGCAGGTTCAGACGAACCACCTGGCAAGTCTGGCATCTCCGCACCCAGGACTCAATGTCCGCATCAATCCCTGGCCACCAGATGTAGCTCCAGGCCAGGGCCTTCATCTGGACTATTCCTGGGTGGGCTTCATGGAGCATGGTGAGAATGCATTGTCTCAGGGCGTTGGGGATGACCACCCTATCTCCCCACAGGAGGCACCCCTTGTAGGCAGACAGTTTGTCCTTGTGGGTGGTGAATGCTGTAAACTCTGGACCCATGGAGGCCACGGGCTACCCCCTCACTATGCAGCCCAAAACACGGGAGATGACAGGGTTATGGGCCGAGTGGCTGGCAACATCAGCAGCCTGCAGGGGTGGTTCAGGGAGGGCTTCTAGCAGTAGGATCCCATGAGTGGGAGCCGGGACAGCATCTACAGATGGGAGCGGCAGCCGGCAGAGGGAGTTAGCATGCCCCATTGCTTTCCCAGGGCGATGTTCAAGGCAGTAGTTGTAACCTGCCAGGAAGAGGGACCAGCAGAGGACCTGGGGGGAAAGCACCTGGGGGGTCTGCTTGTAAGCTGCAAAGAGTCTGAGAAGCGGCCTGTGGTCCGTCACAATAGTGACCCCCGCTACTATCGCCAGGCCCTCCCGGTCGATCTGGGTGTAATTCCGCTCGGTGGCTGACAAGGTCCGGGAGTAGTAGGCCACCGGAACCTCTTGGCCGTCAGGGAGTAGGTGGCCCAAAACTGCACCTACACCATAAGGGGAGGCGTCACTGGTGAGAATCACTGGCAGGAACTTGTCGAAATGCGCCAGTACCTCATTAGAAATAGGAGCGCCTTGACCCCCCGGAATGCTGTGGACTCCTGGGGCCCCCAGGACTACAACACCGATTTGTCCAAGAGCCTGTGCAGAGGCTCCGCTACTGCCGCCTTGTGGGGCAGGAAGACGTGATAAAAATTCAGGAGCCCTAAGAATGCCTGAAGTTCCGCCTTGGACTTGGGCTGTGGGGCCTCCATGATGGCCTTGACTTTGTCCCTCGCTGGATGGAGACCTGACACATCCACCTGGAACTCTAAGAAATCCACTTCGGCGACCCCAAGGAGGCATTTCTCGTGCTTCATCTTCAGTTCCACCTTGTCGAAGCAGCGGAGGACTGCACGGAGACGGGTGGCAAAGTCGTCCAGGGTATCAAAAAATGGCGTAACTCCAGGGATCCCTTTTAACATAGAGTCCATGAGATGCTGGAAGATCTCTGGAGCCACACTCACCCCGAACTTCAAGCGCTTCACCTTGAATGCCCCCCTATGAGTGAGTCTGGGCGGTGGCTGTGGCATTGTCCACTGGCAGTTGTTGGAATGCTTGATTGATGTCACAGACCCAGAGTCTAATTCCATGGAGCAGGGGGACCCCTCTATCTGAACCTGGACCTTTATTTTGGGGGCTGCTGTCTGGCTAGGGAGACGCAATACCTGGAGTGAAGGTTGGCTTGTCAGAAGGTAGAGTTCCTCCGTGCCTTCGGTGGCCTGGCAGTGTGCCACAGCCTGGCAACATGGTTGCGGCTTGGTGTTTGGGGTCCTGGTTCCTTTGGACCTGCATATGTGGGCCAGGTGTCCTTGCTTTCTGTATGTGTGGCAAGTAACATTGCGGAACTGGCACGACCTGTACTCATGGGCATCTCCACAGACTTGTCAGGGTGCCCAGTCGCTCCGATGGGCCCGGGAGGCTTTCTGTGGCTGGAGGGGCGGATGAGCCAGAAGTCCTCTGTGACTGGGTTGTCGGGTGCTGCATCGGGAGACATGAGGTGTGACGCCAATGGCAGACGGTCACAGTAGGAGGCTTCGTAGGCAGTGGCGAGCTGTAGGGCATCATCATTTTTTAGGTCAGTGGTGCCTACCAGCTTGCGGCAGAGTTTAGTGTCACCCAGATCCCAGATGAACTGGGTCAAGATGTTCTCCTCCACCTTCATGAATCCACAATCCATCGCATGTTGGCGAAGCGCAGCCATGAAGGCGATGGCCGTCTCACTGGGCTTCTGTAGGCACACTTGCAAGTCCATGCACCTAGCCATAGTTGTGGGCTTGGGCACGTAGTACTTGGTCAAGGCCACGATAATCTCCTCATATATATTTTGTAGGTGAGACTTGGGGGTCAGGAGGTGTTTTGCTAGCCGAATGGTGGCCACCCCACAGGAGCTTAGGAGGAGAGCCCTTTTCGTGACCTTGTGGTAGGCGAAATAGCAGGTTAACTGGTCTACCCACAAGTCCCAGAAGACCTCGAGGTGTCTCAGAGTGGCCGCCATTACTCTTTAGTGAAGCGGGGAGCAGTGTCCAGGAGCACTGTGTGTGTTGTGGTGCTGCTTGGGAGTGGTGTGGGGTGCGGCGGGTTCCACTGGATTGATGCTCGGTGTGGTGCTGGATTAAGAGTCAGGCTCACTTACCGGGATCCCACCTTTGATGCCACTGTAAAGTACTGGGTTCGCACATGGAGACTTGCACTATGACATGCTAACTAGATGCGTTTATTGTACTTCACAACAAAATAGAAACCGCCCCGGCACTCCACCCGGGCACACCCACAGTTCCATTGGGGGGTTTGAATTTCCCTCCAAGGTCCTATTGGAGGACTCAGGGTGGCCTAAGATCTTTGGTCCCTATTGTGTTTGGAACCAAGCTAAGGACTGAGGCCACAGACCCCTAGTGGCGGTCTGCGAACATAACACATACCCAGTGGAGCATTTTAAAGAAAATAAAGAGTTCATAAACTTTCATTTGGATGCCTTTATGTATGCTATACATCTTTCAGGGTTGACCCTACCTCCAGGTAGAGTGAGGGGAGTATTTTAGGTGTTAGAAAACAGCCAGCTGTCAGTTACTGTAGGGTGTTTTTTTTTGCCTCAGAAAACAGACCCTTTGAATTCTTTTCCTTTGGGAAAGATATCCTTGAGTTAGACTCAACGTCTTCTGTGGAAAATAAGATGCCTACACTTTCTTGAGTTTTCAGTTGTATCTAATAAAATGTAAGAGAGATATAGAGCATTCCTATTGCCACATATGACAGTGAAACAACATGAACACATTGCCTACACTTATTCAAACCCACAGTGCTGGTGATGATATTATGAATTGCTTAGGCTTCTGTTATGTGGTTCATGCTGGACTGAAAGTCTCTGGATGAAGCAATTTTCCTTCTTTTTCAACTTGAAGCATTACAATCCAACCATTGCTTGGTACTTTGAACCACTCAGATGGCTGGTTTAGAGACACACTTCCCATTTTGTTTTGTTCTGTTTTTTAATTCAGCCTTCTCATGCTTTTCAAGTACTTTTTAATTACACTGTATTCCTTTGAAACAGATGCTTTTAATATTCAGCTTGAGTATTTTATAAGCTATACAAATATTTTGTTTGTGGTATTTTCTGGGGCTCACAGCCAAAATATGCTAGTCAGTGCTTCAGAAGACCATTTTATTATCCTGGAACCTGAGGCAATTCAGCTTCTGAACAGTTTTCTCTTTTCCCCTGTAAAATTAACATGATGTTATATATGCACAATTTTGTTAGTTAACCATAGTACTTGGTACTGGAATTTGATTTTGCAAGGTTTTATGTGCCAAATCAGAGCACTAAAACAATTAAGGCAATTTTCCCACTATAAAACTAGATGGTCTTTTGGCTTCCACCCCATGCATCTACCTTTATTCTCGGTTTATGTTCCTGTAGCAGTAATGACATGTTTCTATGATGTACCACTCCTTAGTGACCAACAGTGCCATAATTAAGAATACTTTCCTGGGAGTAATCCCCACTGAATAGAATTGAGCAGGATTCTGAGTATAATATGGTGGTATAATGTCGTGAAGGGGTTATTATATGATTCATGTGGTAGTAAAGATGGTAAGATTTTTCTTTCTTTTAGGAGTCTCTTCCAATAGTAGCTATAAAAACTGGATTTTGCAAAGAAACCACAAACAAAACAAAAGTTGCATCTAGTCATCATTTCCACTGCTAAAAAGGGGAGGAGGGAATCCCCCTTTCACTGGCTATGTTGAGGATCATGGGACCTAGTTGGACAAAATCCATTTGGGATGGAAGTTGTCACTAAGGAAGGGAAATGGGCAAGATACCAACGCTATATCCTGGTCATACAAAGGAAGCACAATGTAATGTCAGAGCAGTGTAAGCTCATAGGTTCAATGGATTTCACCTGGTTCCCCTTCTTAACTGCAGCCTCCTGGGCCACATTGTTTTTTGTAGATGTAATATGCAGGTTTCAAAGAACTGCTGGGGAAAAGGGCATATATGGGAACCAACTACATCTTTACATGCACACTCTGTCATTATCTCACCCTTTGTGTCTACTGTTGTCTATTTTGTGCTATGGCCTATCCTGTGAAGCTCTCGACTACCTTACAGTGTTCACAAAGATTAAAAATAATACAATGATAATTACGTAAAATATGAAACTTCATGTTCAGACCCTGGAAGACTCTCTAAGTCATTTTACATTATTGCTTTTGAGGTAGAAAAGTCACCACAAGGTGGTTGTTCCCCTCAACTTTCACATGACGATCGTACAAAAGGCTCCCTAGCACCGTAAAATGTTAACATTCCTGGTATTTTCAGAACACATTAACTTACCAGTTCACCTACATTTTGCCTCTATAAATGTATTCATAGAGAACTTCAGAAATTGTGGGGAGAGCATTTGGGCCCCTCTGGAGGAATTTCAGAAATTGACACTGCTAAAATAAAAGCCAGTAATGCCAAACCATCATCAGAACCATATCAGGAAAAAGAGCAAGGTGATGGAAGATGATGCTCCAGGAAGGCAATGGTTAAAACTGTAAACCCCTTGTCCGTCTTCTGGTCCACTATTGGACCACTTCAGTTGACTCACCCAGGAGGAAGTTGACAGGACCCTGGCAGCTGTGAGACCCACTACTTGCCTTCTTGACCCATGCCCTTCCTGGCTAGTGAAATCTTGTGGGGAGAGCATTTGGGCCCCTCTGGAAGAAATCATCAATTTGTCCCTATCTACTGGGATTTTTCCAGAGGCTTTAAAGGAGGCAGTAGTTTGTCTGCTCTTGAAAAAGCCATCATTGGACCCAACAATCCTGACCAACTACCACCCAGTGTTGAACTTACTGTTCCTGGGTAAGGTGGTTGAGAGAGCGGTGGCCGAACAACTCCAGGCTTTCCTGGATGACGCTTCAACCCATGATCTCTTCCAGTCCAGCTTCCACCCTGGCAGGGACGGAGATGGCTCTGGTCACCCTTACAGATGACCTCCATAGACATCTGGATCGAGGTGGGTCAGCGCTGCTGTTGTTATTAGATTTAATGGCAGTGTTTGATATGGTCGATTATGATCTTATGACCCACCGCCTCGCCAACGTAGGAGTCCAGGGGGCTGCCTTGAAATGGTTTTCCTCCTTTCTCCATAGTTGGGGACAGAGGGTGGCGCTGGGTGAGAGGGTCTCCCCACGGTACCCACTAGAATGTGGAGTGCCACAGGGGGCAATCCTCTCGCCAATGTTATTTAACATCTATATGCGCCCCCTCACCCAGTTAGTCCAGAGTTATGGGCTGGGCTGCCATCAGTATGCTGATGACACTCTGCTTTATCTGTTAATGGATGGCCATCTGGCCTCCGTTCCTGGAAATTTGGCTGAGGTGTTGGATGCTGTGGCTGGATAGTTGCGGAAAAGTCGACTGAAGATAAATCCATCAAAGATGGAGGTTCTGTGCCTGGGTTGTGGGGATTTGGAGGTGGGCACCAGACTTCCCACACTGGAAGGGACACCTCTGGTGCCAGCCCAGTCAGTGAAGAGCCTGGGAGTAACACTGGATACCTCCTTATCTATGGAGGCCCAGGTTGCTGCAGTCGCCAGATCTGCATTTTTCTCCCCCGTAATAATCAGGTGTGGGTTTAGTCCTCCGTTTCTCATATGCCTTTGTTGTGAACTTCCCCCTTCTCCACTTGCTGTTCCACAGTAGCTTTGAACCTAAACTTTACAGGACTGTGTTGCTGCTTGGTGTGTGTGTGAGAGAGAGAGGGGGGGGATCTGGGTTTGCGGCACACCGCTAGTGTGATGAAATAGACCGAGCATCAGAGTAGACTAGTTGAGTATCGGATCCGCTTCAAAGTGTTGATAATTACCTTCAAATCCTTATACGGCCTGGGACCAACATACCTAAGGGACCGCCTCTTCCCATATACGCCTCGGAGAGTGTTACGCTCTGAGAGTCAACATCTCCTGGTGATCCCTGGCCCAAAGGACGTCCACCTAGCCTCCACCAGGGCCAGGGCCTTTTCCGCCCTGGCCCCCACCTGGTGGAACATGCTCCCTATTGAGGTCAGGGCCCTGCGGGATCTTATGCAATTCCTCAGGGCCTGCAAGACGGAGCTGTTCCACCAGGCCTTTGGCTGAGGCAGCGGGGCCATCCACATATGCCCCCCCCCCGACTGCCCCCCCTCCCACCTATTGATAACCGGCCATACCTGGTTACATCAATGGGCCGGATTCTCCGTAGGGCAAGCATGACTACCAATTTTATATGTTTTATATATGTTTTAATTGTGTTTTACATTTTATTGTATTTATTAAAATGTTGTAAACCGCCCTGAGCCCGTTTACGGGATGGGCGGGATATAAATGCGAAAAATAAATAAATAAATAATAAATAAAATGGAATACACAGTGGTGTGATTTTCCAATAGTTTGCAGGATTTCACTTAATCTGATGCCGAATGAGGTAGTAATAAAGTGCTAGAGTACTGAGATAATAGGATGGACTATGGTACTTGCTGGCAAGGCCAAGGCAGGATATAAGTCGAAAGTAATAAATAAATGAATAAATAATACTTTAGATTTGTATGTCTTCTTTCTCCATGACTGTCTTTTTGGCTTTGCTTGGCTATGGGTTATAACTATTTGATCATTCATGTTGTCTTGGACAAATGTTACCCAAGATTCATTAACTGAAGCAATTCAAAAATATGCTCATTAATTAGCTTTGTTTTTTTAAAAAAAAAACCCAGTAAATCTGACACATGTAACTGCTTCACCCAATTTCAAGTAGACAAAATAGTTTTTATGGTTCTGCAAACAATAATCCTTTCTGTGAGCCTAAAACCAAGAAGCAAATTTTGAACTGTACATTTGCTTTTCATTTAGAGAATGAAGAACTGGCTCTGGGGCCACTTTAAAGTGGTTTTGCACAGTTGCAAATGCCCAACATACATGGCTGAGTTCCTCACCCGCAGTTGGAATTAAGGGCTACTTTCAGAAGAATGGCAACAAATGAGATTTCATTCACTTCTGTCAATTTACCACGTGCCTCTTTGGTGTGAAAAAAATGTCACTGCTTAAAAGCTCAAATATCAGTTTCATATTTATCCCACAGCTCTTGCTCCTTTTCTTCCAAATATATGGAGCAGAGAAATTGGGCTGGTTTCTCAATGAACTTTTTAAAAGATGGCTTTATTGTTTAGCTAAACAAACTCTGGCCCCCCAGTTTATTGATCCCTGCTACTGAATTTTCAGTACTACCCAAATATCTAAGGAAAATCATGGACACACACCTGAGTGGCTAAACTATTTATGTATTTAGAGTTTCACCCCACTCGTTTGTCAGTGTTTCCTGTTTTAGCCTCACAACAACCCTGTGAGGAAGGTTAGGACGAAAGCATAACTGGCAATACTAGCAGTACTCATGGCTGAGTGAGAATTTGAATCTGGGTCTTGAATTCTGTTACAGCACTCTAATCTCCACACCACACTGGCTAACCACTGTATTGGGAATTGTCTAGATAGAGGGAACTACAGTTGCAGTTGTGTACAGAAGGGGAATGTTTGTTTTTTCGGCTATAGTTCAGTGATACAGATGAAAGACATTCCCTAGCATCTTCAGTTAATAAGATATTGTGCAGTAGTGCTGAGAAAGCCCTTAGCCTGAGATGGTGGAGAGCTGCTGCCAGTCAGAGGAGACAGGATTAAGTCAAAAGACCAATAGCCCGACTGAATTTAATAACATGATTTCCTACATTCAAGAGTCCATCTGTAAGTGGTATTTCTTTATGTGTGTGTATATACTGATGTATATTGTTTTAGTAGTTTTTAATTATTTAATGGAGCATTGCTATGTTTATTTGATGTAAGTCTCCCTGAGCCCTGCTTGCCTAGCAAATTGAATTTAATAAATAAACAACATAAATCAATACATATATCTGATGTGTACAACTTTTTAAACGACACTTGTAGTTAGATTGTAGAGCTAGATGGTATTGTAGTGGTAGATGGTTTTGTCATTTTCTACAGACTGGTTAACTGGGTGCTAGGGTGCTGTAGTGTTCTTCAAATGTTGCTGTTTGGTGTCTAAAATAACTTGTATTACTTGAGGGAAAAGCCAGAGAAAGCAGTAACTTTCACCAGTCACTGCTCGCTAAGGTCCAGCTGACTTAAGAACACAGGACATTTTTGGAAATTTTTGTAAAAGGGTTAGAACTGTATTATACTGGAACAGCTCAGGAGGACAGTATGATAAGGGATAGGACTGTAGTCTATTTTCTTTATCATCTTGTTTTTATTGCATTGTCTTCTACCTTTGTAATCCACATTCTGCATTGTAGTGTGTGATGCTTTAGAGAGATGTTGTTGGGTTTTTTGCATGCCATAGGCTGCGATCATACGGAGTGGAAGCTGCGGCAGGCAAATGATTCCCCCGCAGATTAAAGGGATGTGATCAGACAGACACATCTGTCTGGCATCCCGGAGTCATTGGCGGAGCATCTCGCAAAAAACCACCAGGGAAACGTAAGTATTATACGGAACTGCGGGGCAGGCAGGCGGAAATCTGATCGCGCAAATGCGCGTCAGTTCGCCCCGGGGCAAACAGCCTCACTTCCCGCCCACAGTTCCTCAGTGGTGTGATCGGAGCCATAGATAGTTTTTTCTAATCCTGTAGTTCTTGTCCAATTGCATTGTTTATTGGCTGTTTATGCTGTCTGGTTGAATTGTTTTTAACATTTTGTAATTCCTCTTGATTCTCAGTGAGAAAGATGGGCTGTAAATGAAATAAGCAATAAGCAGGTAAGCAAATCTTTGCTGACTAATGAATAAGGTTTATCATTACAATATACCTATTTGTTAAAATCTTTATGTCCTTGTGAAATGTTAATAGAATGAAAATTTGAAATGTATATACTCTGTGAGAAAAATTCAGTGCAAGGAAAATGGGAGAAAAATAAAGATGTGATTTCTACAAGGGGCAAAGAAAATCAAATCAGGGGTTTGGGGGCTGAAACAGCAGGGATGAGAAATTAAATCATCCCTAGTTTCTGCTCAGAGCTACTGCCAGGGTATATATGGATGTATGCTAATCCCACAAGGTCACAGAAAATGATTACTGTGTTGATAGTTTTGATGTTTGAAATGTCTACCCTTTTTTCTAGAAGGAGGACATGGGGTGGAGTGGTACATCTAATCCATGGTCTCCAAACTCATCAGAAAGTATCCTTAGCTTCTCCTGTGAAAGCTTTATGAATATGTCTTCCATTGGTTCTTCTACAACATCCTAACTGCTAATGCTAGGTTCTGGTCACATGCGCCAGAAAAAATGGAGGGGGGAAAGCGAGCCTATTTCCTCTGGAGGAATTTGACCTGCAGTTGCGTGATCACACAGTCCTTGGAAGCTGCAGGCACAGCCCACCACTGCATAATCAGACACAACCGTGGGTGAGTCTGGGGTTTTTTTCCCCATTTGTTTTCGATGTGCTTAAACGAGGAAGTGATGAATCGCATCTCCGCACTGAGGGCTCTCTATGGAGTTTGTGATGATGCGCATACTGCAAAGGGGGGAAAAAAATGGCACGGAGTCAGGATGGCTTGATCAGACTATCCCAACACCATGAGAGTGCGCTGCAGTGATCAGACACAGGAAAGTCTGTCTGTGGCCCGTCGCAATCCGTTTACTACCGGGTTTTCCCTGGTGTCTTTTTACTCCACTTCTGCGGCGGAGCACAACAGGTTGTCGATGGCTGCAGGGCGCTTCCCAGATGTTGTTGTCTGATCGCACTCTTTAAATCTGCCTGGCATTCGCACTTATGGCAGGTCTAATTGTGTGTATGATTGCGCCCCTAAAATAGGACTCTTCTATGAGCACAAACTCTACTAAGAAGTGCTGAAAGAGGGTGCACAAGTGACTTGTCCTCTCCTTTGGTAGTTTCCATGTAACATACGGAATATGAACTAAATGTATTCATTTAAGTGATGAAAATAGACAAAGTTTGCAGAGCTGATCTCTTAATGAGAATAGCCCGTTTATATGTGTAGATGCAGAAATTCAGGAAATGAGGAAGCCCCAAAGTAACAAAGTCAGAGTACTGCAAGTTTTACTTGCATTAACTTTACTTGAATGTAACTATGTCCGTGAAAAGTACTGAATGGAGAAAAGAAAGACAGAATCCATTTTTGTTCAGAACTATATGAAGCCATAGCTTGGCTGCTGTGTGAAGCTAGACCTTGGTGACTTCATTACTTGTGATAGAGGCCCAACTCATAAGAACACCATGAACAAACTGTTAGTGGACAGCTCTTTGCTACATGAGCTGCCCAATCTGAACTGTAATGATAGTAAGAACCAAAGTGTTTCAGAAATGGATGCATTTAGAGAAAACATTCTGGGAAATACCGGCACAGAACTGAAATTTAGCAGCTGTTTTGAGATAACTTCTTGTAATGGTTGCACAAAGTTAACATATTAATCCTCTGTCACACATATTAGTCTTCCATAGGTTCATTTTGTGAAGTTTATAGCACTCAAGTTTTACCTGCTGAGATGTTTCCTGAGGAAAGATCTGGGAATATTAGACCGACCATCACTCTGGCAGGGCAACTCTTTTGACTTGAGGCTGCTACAGAAGAAAAGCCATAGGACATTTGGCAACAGTTGTACCCAAGGAACTGTGGCTAGAAGCCAAAATGTTGTATTTTATCAACTGAGTCCCGAGTCTGTGACAGTGACTTGGCTCATGGGTTACAGCTAACAGAAAAAGGTATGTTTTTGTTCCATTGTACAAAACAACCAATGTTATACTTTTTTTCCTTCTAGTATTTTAATATTTTTAATGATTCAACAGTCTGAATGGAGTATCATTTGCCCCATGAGGTGCCCTAACCTGGATAGCCCAGGTTAGTCCGATTCTGTCAGATCCAGAAGCTAAGCAGGGTCGACCTTGGCTAGTATTTGGGGGAGCAACCTACAAGGAATACCAGGGTTGTGATGCAGAGGCAGGCAATGGCAAACTACCTCTAAAATATCTCTTGCCTTAAAAACAAGTCTAGCTCACCATCTAATGGTACATAACGCAAAAGAACTAGAACTTCTGACTGACAGACAATGTTAGGATCTCCTGGCTATTCTACACACAATGCCATACAATGATGATGATATTATTATTATTATTAATTATTATTATTATTATTATTATTATTATTATTATTATTATTATCCCGATGAGGTATGCAAATATGCAAATTTATTTTTGTTCTTTACGCAAAGGTTCAAACCAGAAATATTGGTGGAAAGATGATAAACCTAGAAACTAGCCCACTGTAGAAATACAAAAAATGTGGAATCTATTAATCTGTAGCACACTTTCTTCTGCTTTGCCCTCACTCCATTGAAACTGCAACTAAAAGTATTATGAATATTTGCATAATTTCAGACATTTTGCTCATAAATTATTTATTGGTCATGGTGAAATGAATGTTCTTTCTTTCATAATTATCTTTTGCACAAAAGATTGCATAGTTTACAGAAGCGTTTCAGTGGCAATTGAAGATCCATAGTATCCCTTAATGTGGCAGAGAAGAAATGGCACTTTAATTGTAGAGCTGCTATACGTTTGCTCTTGAAGTGTAGCAAAGCGAAAAGGATTACATATAATTTGAAGTTATTTTTAAATGACTGCTTTAAAGAAGAGGCATAGTACAGTGCTTAGTGCTGGGCACTCAAAATTAATCAGAAAGGGTGATGAAGCTTAAAAGAAAGGAACCACTTAACATCAAATGCCTTGTAGAAGCTGAGTAATGATAAGCATTCTGATGCCAGTCTTTCCCCATTATCAGCAACGTCTGTTTTTCAGTTCTTCACATGCACAAACAGTGGGGGGGGGACACAATGATGGCATTTGCTAGTAAGAGGACTGATCCTGATTAGGGATGGGCATGCCGCATGAACCAAAAAAATGCAGTTCGGTTTGTGGTTAGTGGGCAAATCTCAAACTGAACCACGAACCCCATGAACCCAGTCAGCTCACATACAAACTGAACCAGGTTCATGAGGTTCGTGCCCAGAAGAGTTGAGCTGCAGGGCCAGCCTGCTCCCACATCTCAGTTGTTTCAGGCTCTAAACAGCTGAGCTGTAGGAGCAAGCTGCCCCTGGGGCTCAGCTGTTCCCAATCTTTTGGCAGCTTTTGTGGAGATGTTTTGGTGGCTTTCACAGGGAGGAGAAAGCAGAGGTTTAAACCTGCTTTTGCTCCCCATGAACCTCCATGAACTGCCTTAAAAGTTTGTTGAGGTTTGTGACCAGGTTGCAATTTGTGAGCTACGAACCATCCAAAATTCATCGCAAACAGGATCATGAGCTGGTTTGTGCCCATCCAGCTGCATTCATAGGCACATGGTGAACTTGAGGCCATCCCTTCTTTTGTGTAATTTCTGTGTCAAGAGAGCAATAACTTAGTAAGAGTTTAAGAGAGAGATTGTAGGTTTGAAAAATCTTGGATAGACATTCAAACTCTTGGCTATTGAGGAGATAATGATGTCACTACCTTTCCCATATGATACATAAACATAAGCATCCATATTTTCAATTTTTACATGCGTAGCAACCCTGAATTTTCCCTAGAAGGTAAAATGACTAAACTGAACCTATCATACTTTGGTCACATCATGAGAAGACAAGAGTCACTGGAAAAGGAAATAATGCTAGGAAACTTTGAAGGCAATAGGAGAAGTCCCAACATGAGATGGGTTGACTCAACAAAGAAAGCCATGACACTCAGTTTGCAAGATATGACCAAGGCTGTTGACAATAAGACATTTTGGGGGTCATTAGTTCATAGGGTTGTCATAAATTGGAAGTGACTTGACAGCCCAAAACACATATTTAGCCCCAAATTAAAGGTATCCTGTACAAGGTTGAGTATTTGTTGAAGAATATGTATTTTTCACATTGGCACATGGAACACTGTTTACATCAATGGAACTCTCTTGGTGGATTGGGATTTATTTAGGATTTGCATAGATTATCATTTGGGGAGGGGGGAGCAACAGAAGCATCTTCTTCCTTAGTAAAGCTCTTGCATTAGTATGGATCATTGTACAATCTTTCATCTCATGGACTGGTATGGAATCAGTAATGCAAAATATTCCAACCAGATTCTGACATATGTCCACCATCCAAAATTCCATAAAAATGCAAGGCCTAGGGATGTCCAGGCATTGCCATACCACTCTGTAGCACAGGTTGACCGTGACTTTATTGGGTACATATTAAAATGATATCACAAACTGGTGTCAGAGCAATATTTGTCTGGTTATCTATGTTTCATCCCAATTATTTACAGTAATTTTTCTCTGTTACATAATTACTTTAAATTGTCTTAGATGATTTTAAAAAAGATCACTCCTGAGCATCTCCTGCAACCACACCCTTTCATATACCTGCCTTTGTGTTTTATGGCAATTAATTTGTACCCTTTTGTCAGAAAAGATGCCATCTCTGTATGGGAACTGATTGAACAATGCACCTAATCTGATATTTGATTCAGACCTTTGTAAATGAAGGAGGCAGCTTGCCTTTAGCTTCCAGTAGGACAAAGTGGTACCTGTTAATATTTGATGAGAATGATTATTTTAAACAGTTTGGGATGATAAAAACCACTCACCAGAGGCTGTGTGAACATTGCTGCACATCACAGCAATAGATTTGCTGTCAAAAGAGAATGGAGAAGAAGATTTTTGTATTTCTTCACTACCACACAGTTTTTCTTCACTACCACACAGCCTGCCCTTCAAGCGAAATTACTCATACAACTGGTTTAATCAGCTTTGTAGCTCTACAAATCAATGTGATGCGATTCTAGGCCCTTTCTTGCAAAGTCTATCTAGAATCCTCCCACTGGAAGTGAACTCAAGGACCATCCAGCTATTAGTCCCACTCACATAACCTTCAGGGTAATCCAGACTACATAGTGCCACAAGGAGATGGGTATGTGCTCTGCAGAAGGATGCCTATTGGACAACTGGCTCCAGGCAACTTATATAAGCAAGCCAACTCACATATAGCATTAGAAGAAAGTGAAAAATGCCATTTTACCTGGGACGAAATTCCTTCCCAATCCCTTGCAGAGTGGGCCTTTTATGAGAAACTTTACTTTCATTGCTGGGTAACATTCAAATCTCTGGCAGTTATGCCATTATTTTAATGGCATTTTCATTGCAATCTTGATTATAGCTGATTATAGCTAAGGATGAAAGAACCAAGTGAAACTGTTCAATTGTCTGTATATCTGGGGCATTGTACATTACCTAAAATGGCTGAAGTAAGTCCAGATCAATTTGGTAGGTTGATCTGGCAATAAAAAGCAGCAAAACCATGTGCTTGTGAGCAACTTTGTTTGTCTTTCTATCTGATGTTTCAGTTGACATATTTCTAACAAACCACACTTGCTTGTGAGTCTTGACTAACTGTGTATGCCATCCAGCACTTGCCCACATCACAGTTCTTGGATGGAAGAATTGGGTCTTGCTGGTAAATTTTCAAGGGCCTGTCCATGGCTGGCAATCAATACCACAATTGTATTTAAAACCAGTTGTCAACTGAGCATGTGTGTTCATACATATAAAAGATTTACACAGACTTCTCAAGAAATTACCATGAAAAGGCATTAACCAGCAAATAGTGAGCAATCACTGACATTAGTTTTATTTGTAAACCTGCAAAGTATATCTGAGCAAAAGAGACACTTTTTCTGAATGGAGATCTTGACATTAGTTTTATTTGTAAACCTGCAAAGTATATCTGAGCAAAAGAGACACTTTTTCTGAACGGAGATCTTGAAAATCGTTGAATTGAAAAGATTCACTACAAAAAGACAATGATAAAAGTTGTTTAGCACTTTTACACTCAGAGATTAATCTGTAATATGTGAAGGGTGGTGGAACGACTGTTGTTTCTTAGAAAGCCAATATTTGCAATGATTTCCGAATGCACGTCCCTGAAGCCAACACCAGGCTAGTACAAACATTAGAAATCACACACATTTTTCAAACCTAAACTTAATCTCTGCTTCATAAAATAACTAACGTGTAAAATGGCCTTTGAGAGAAAGAGAAGACATAGAATTCAAATCCCTCATTAAGAAAACATACAGATCTTTTCTCTCCCATGATCTCAGGAAAATCAACACAACTCCCACTCATTAAATCTCAGTAGCATTAATTTTAACAGACAAGCAGGCTGACTGGAAAATAGAAACTCTTATGATGAACTGGGATAAAAAGTTGAGAAATGAAGTTTTGAAATATTTCCATGTGGAAATAACTTTAAAATCCATTTTGTTAAAAATATTTTTGAATGAAACAATATGTTATCTATACAAAAAAACCCAAAATATTTTCCTTAGGGAAAGCATTTTCAATAATGGTCCAATAAAGCCCCTCTCACCTTCACTACAAGACTGAGATTATATCTTCCTACCCCACACATTGCATGAACCCATCCTGGAATTCATATGTAAATATACATTGGAATAGGAGTAGATACATAAAATCGAAAAAGCTCAAAATGCACATAGTTGTAAGTCTTATTTTGAAATCAACAGCATAATTTGTAACTACTGCACTATAATTTATTAGTGTAGACCCTGTTCAAATGTTACACTTTTGGATGTACAAAGTCTTAATGGCAACAGAGGAATGTCTGGTGGGCAGGGGAAATTCCCCCCCATTCATGTGAAGGTATGGAACAAACCAGGCAATATTTTTGTTGCTGTTGTTGTTCAGCTAGGTCTTGGGAGATCAATTGGTATATATTCACTGTTCTAGAAGAAAACTTTGGTTTCTAGAAGAAAATTCTGCACCTTGTTAAGGAATGTTATTGAAAAGTACTGAGAACGTTGAGTGATTTCAGCAAAGTACTTTTATTCGGATAGAACAAGACAAAGACTGCCGGCTCGCAGGCCGGTATATATGCCCAGAAAACCCACCACCTAAACACACCCCCTATTACTCTATAGGCTATTTACAGTGTCCGAGAGTCCCATAGGCTCTCAGCCGCAGACTTGGCCCTCCGATTGGTGCGGGCTAGGATCCGCTCGGCTATTGTTCTCAGGGGAGCAAAGCTCTGCTGCTAGGCATGACCGCATGGCCCAACGGTCGCGCACGTGGTCATGGCTGAGTACATTACAGTTATGCTCAAATTAGCAATTCATGGGATGCCATCATGTAAGCAGCTAGTTAAATACTTCTGTTTTAGTAAAAAAAACCAGTTAGGGTGGTGTACGTTTAAGTGAGCTAGAACTCATAGATGAGTGGTAGTTTATAAACATGTATGACACAATACACAGTACAATCCTAAACAGTTACAGCCTTCTAAATCCATTGAAGAAGAATTCTTTTTAGGATTGCACTGTTAGTCTTTCAGGAGCCACTGGACTCTTGGTTGTTTTGCCACAGCAGTCTAAGACTGATAGTCTCTGGCTGATTTCACACTAGAGCTGCCTTGCTGTTGCGCCGCCATTTGCCCCGGTTCTATTGGTCAATTTCACACCCGAAGCCGTGCGGCTGATTTTGACCCGCGGCTTCGCCCGATTTCCTCCGCAGTTTCATTGATCCTCAAAAAACAGGATCACGAAACTGTGGGGGAAATTGGGCAAAGCCATGGGTCAAAATCAGCTGCGCAGCTTCGGGTGTGAAATTGACCAAATGGCGGTGCAACACCAAGGAAGCTCTAGTGTGAAATCAGCCTTTGAATTCTGTTGTAGCAGTAGCAATATGTAAGGGAGTACCATCAAGTTGCAACTGATCTATGGTGACCCCAGCAAGGGGCTTTCAAGGCACGTGAGAAGCAGAATTCATTTGCCATTGCCTTCTTCTGCAGAGTCTTCCTTGATAGTCTCCCATCCAAGTACCAACCCTGCTTAACTTCCAAAATCTGATGAGATCAGGCTATACCATGTTACCTTCCCTCAAGCAGTAACAACAGTGGAGATGATGATGAAGAAGAAGAAGAAGAGAAGAGATTGTATTTATACCCCACCCTTCACTACCCAAAGGTGTCTTAAAGTGGCTTACAAACTCCCTTCCCCTCCCCACAACAGACACCCTGTGAGGTAGGTGGGGCTGAGAGAGCTATGACAGAAACTGCTCTTTTTCAAGAACGGCTCTTATCAGAACTATGGCTTGCCCAAGGTCATCCAGCCAGGTGCAAGTGGAGAAGTGGGGAATCAAACCCGGTTCTCCCAGATTAGAGTCCGTGCAAAGGCAGCAGTAAGATAATTAGAATCAGGTAAGAATACTATAGTGATAACAATGGAGATGTTCAACTAGATCTCTGGCACAGGGAGTTGTAACAAGAAGGATAGGCTTGGCAGAACTTCCTGTCTTGGCATAATCAACTGCATGATACATAAATACAAAGGGGAGATAATTAGAATCAGGTAAGAATACTATAGTGATAACAATGGAGATGTTCAACTAGATCTCTGGCACAGGGAGTTGTAACAAGAAGGATAGGCTTGGCAGAACTTCCTGTCTTGGCATAATCAACTGCATGATACATAAATACAAAGGGGTTTAAAAGGGGGATTATATTTACTTATTTTAAAAGAATTATGAAGCCAGAATGCCAGCAGGGGGTTGGGGGCTATCCAGTGTTTTGCACGGAGTGTCACATGTATGACTATCTGCCCACTGGACAGAAGTCTTGGGTGTGTGCTCGGTGCAAGGAGCTCCTGGTTCTCAGGGAACATATTTGCTCCCTTGAGGCCAAGGTGGCTGACCTGGAGAAGCAGAGACAGTTAGTTAGGCGCACAGAAAAGACTCTCGGGGACTTGATAGATATGTCCCACTCTGGATCTGAGTCTTGGGTGTGTGCTCGGTGCAAGGAGCTCCTGGTTCTCAGGGAACATATTTGCTCCCTTGAGGCCAAGGTGGCTGACCTGGAGAAGCAGAGACAGTTAGTTAGGCGCACAGAAAAGACT
>NW_015165257.1:130673-130815 GCF_001447785.1 Gekko japonicus
GCCTGGTGCAAAGGTAGCGGACATTACGCGTGTTTTAGATAGGCTGGTAGATATTGCTGGGGAGGAGCCAGTGGTCGTGGTGCATGTCGGCACCAACGATGTGGGGAAATGCAGTCGTGAGGTCCTGGAGGAGAAATTTAGG
>NW_015165257.1:130974-131085 GCF_001447785.1 Gekko japonicus
TATGCTTTTTGGAACAAGAGGGAGCTGTACAGGCAAGACGATCTCCACTTGTCCTGAGAAGGAACCAGGCTGCTGGCACTTAAAATCAAAACGGTGGCAGAGCAGTTTTTA
>NW_015165257.1:133156-137356 GCF_001447785.1 Gekko japonicus
CTTAGGGCTCTTTAGCTTGGAGAAATGACGACTGAGGGGTGACATGATTGAGGTTTATAAGATTATGCATGGGATAGAGCAGGTAGAGAAAGAGGTACTTTTCTCCCTTTCTTACAATACAAGAACCCGTGGGCACTCAATGAAATTGCTGAGCGGTTGGGTTAGAACGGATAAAAGGAAGTACTTCTTCACCCAAAGAGTGATTAACACATGGAATTCACTGCCACAGGAGGTGGTGTCGACTACAAGCATGGACGGCTTCAAAAGGGAATTAGATAAGCATATGGAGCAGAGGTCCATCAGTGGCTATTAGCCACAAGGTATAGATAGGGGCTCTGGGGCAAGTGATGCTCTGTCTTCTTGGTGCTTGGGGGGGTCAACAGTGGGAGGGCTTCTAATGTCCTGGCCCCACTGGTGGACCTCCTGATGGCACTGGTATTTCTGGCCACTGTGTGACACAGAGTGTTGTACTGGATGGGTCTGTGGCCTGTTCCAACATTGGCGTCTCTTATGTTCTAGTCTTGCTCTCTGTCTTGACTCTAATTAGCCCTTCCTGGCAACTAAGCCCCCCCCCTTTCTGTATGTAATGGCTGAGGAAATTCTGTTTCACTGTATCTGAAGAAGTATGCTTGCACAAGAAAGCTTATACCTTGAATAATATGTTGTTGGTCTTAAATGTGTCACTGGACTAAAACTTTGTTCTGCTACTTCAGATCAAGATGGCTACCCACCCGAATCTCCTCACACATGTTCTTGAAGTGCCACTGTGGAATTTTCAGGTAGAAAGAGAACCAAAGAAAAGGTCAGCTTCTAGGTCCCAAGAAACAGCAACATAACCAGAAGGGGGAAGGGTCTTATTATACCGGGCTGTTAGTTTGGTTCTGAACACATGCACCTGTCTTGTGGGATATGGCAGAGATATATGCAAAGATGCTCAGAAGTCAATTGAATGACTTGGTGATCCATTTTAGATTAAGGGAAATCAGATATATGCATTCATGTACGTCTGTGTTACACATACACATTAGTTGAAGAAAAAATGTATTCAAATAGATTACTTGAAGGGAAATTTATTCCATTTCCTTGATGAGTTCATTTAAATAAATATCCATTTTGAAATAATTTCAGCACAATTTCCCCACCCTTAGCTATCTTATTTTACTGAGCCTTTCCTATTCATTTTGAAGGTTCTATTAGTTTTGACTGATATGTTAAGCTTTCCCCACTGAGATTTCATCAGCTAGGGGGAAAAGACCTGAACTATAGATATTATTTCACTCTCTACCTATATGTTATTTTTTTAAAAAACCATTTCTTTGTGATGAGCATCAATCTGGTTTGTTCTTGGGCTCATAAACTTCCTGCCTGTTCTCCTGTCCATCTACCCTCATGAAGGATCCATGATTAAAGACCTTTGGGTTTAGAAATCTTCAGTCTAATGCAGAATTATGTATACCATCTTTTCTTAGGGAAAGGGCAGATTTTTTTAAAAAAATGTAATAGATAAGATACCAAAGATAAGATACTCTTTAGAATTCTTGGTTGTTGCCTGTTTTTAGAAATGAAAGGCTAAACAATGCTGTCTATTATTCTGGATCCCTACAATATTTGAAAAAAGTAAACATTCTTTTCCTTCCACAGAGCAGAAACAACAAACTAATCTGCTGATGATGTATTTCAGCACCACCGTATATTGGTTTTTATTGCAATAAAATAATTGTAGCAAATCCATCATAGACTCCTTCTGTTCAAATGAGAGAGCCATATAGTTATGTGATTGCTTATGCTCAATTCTCACAAGTCAAACAGTGAAAAATAAAACATGATAAATCACGGCCCTGGTAGGTCCAGTATTATCCCATCACAAATTATGAGTCATGAGGGAAGAATGTATTTGGGCAATTTATAGCTTCCTGTGAGAATAAGAGAGGATCCCATAAGGTCAGGCATTTTTATGGGTGGTGGAGTGTGGGAATAGCCTTGTCTTATTAGCTGTTCAATATATGAAGGATTTAAGTTTCATCCCTACCAGAAAGCCAGGCCAATGATGAACAGAAGGTTGATTCTTGGGGATGATTTTGTAGCTGAGAAAAGCATGTACATTTATTACGTTTAGTGGGAAAGTTGTTACCAATAATGTTTAAATGTGGAGATAGGATTTTAGATTAGTGTTATTGGGACTCCACTATTGACAAAAATATCCACTTTCTACTTTCAGACATTAACAATGCCATTCTAAGCAGAGTTACACCCTTCTAAGCCCATTGATTCCAACTGCAATGGTAAATTGGCTTTGAGTTTGAGCTAATCTGGGCAGGTGGCTATCATTCATTAAACTAAATGTTATCATGTTCAACACTGGAATGTTTCCATGTCTATAAATTAAGCATGACCTTCCTGAGTCCCACAGAATGTTAGAGAAAGAACTTGCAGACAGGGCTATGATGTATTACATATCTCAAAACTCAGGTATGTCATTCCATGGACTGGTTCAGCACTGGCACTACCTTTGCATGTACTGTATTCATAACACTATGGAACAACCACTCCACCTTTGGGTTGCTATTGTGCCAGCATGAGGCTCATAGGTAGGCTTTGGCTCTGGTTAAACCTGTTGTGGCCCTTGGCTAGAGTCTGGCCTTTATGTGTATCCTATGGAATCTGACTTCAAGAGTTCTAGAACACAGACTTAGTCTACGCCTTTCTATTTCTTTTGAATCTGTATGCAGTCTTTTTCATCTATCTCCATGTTTAGAGTTGGGGGGGGGGGGGAGGAAATTTATATTCCCAGAAAACCAAAGCAGGTACCTCAGACTTGCAGCTCTGGAATGTCTTGAAGTACTACTCGAAATACAACAGGGAAATGGAAAATGTAATTATTTCCAATGCATGTTATTTGCTTATTTATTTGTTGCTATTTATCAGTTAGATTGAATGCCAGCTACAACTGCTAGAATTTCAGTATGAAGCAAGGCTTATAATGATTAATTGCATGGAAATAGTTTTAAAATGCCAGTCCAACTGCTGTAAATAAAATCTGCAAAGATCAAATAAGGTTTATTTCTTTCTGAAGTGAGATGGACTGGGGGGGGGAAGAGTCAAGAAAAAGAGTAACTTCCACATAAGCAGTTCCGTGTCCTTTGCAAATTAGAGGAGAAAGACTAACTGTTTAAACTCTAGGGTCAGATGACTGATAGAGTGCTTTGTCTGGAGACTTTTACAGTTCAGGTTAATGCTATCAGTCCTTTTAATTACACCAATATATAGCTGATAAGAAGCCCTAATGGCCCTTTCATATCTGTATAGTAACTAGGACATACACCATGTATGGGTGTAAGATTGATTCCTATAAGGCTTCATTCTGATAGCTTGACTTCCTGTCAAATGATACATTGCAGAAACGACTTCCAGATCTTTGCCCTTCCACTGCAGTGTTAAATGTTGTTTCAGTGCTTGAAGAATGGGCCAGTTAAGTGGAGGAGCATGGTTCCTAAATGTGAATTGCCTCAATATGGGAAAGTACACAAGAATTTTACAGAGACAACAGTGCAATATTTTTTTTAAATGAATGTAGATTTTATATAGTCCCTTGGAGGCAATGTGCAAAAAGTAGTTTGACTCAGATTTGGGTTCTCTTGTCATTAAAAAAAATAAATCTTGACAAGTACTTTAATACCAGCATTAAAGTTAGCCATATTAGGAAATCAAGCCACTCATCATGTCCATTGATTTCAGTGAGAAACATAGGTATTGGTATAATCCCTACTCCCAATATGATTGACATGAAACCCTCAGGAATCATAGCTCTCTCCCAAGGCAACTTCCCTGACTATTTCCAGAAGTAGAAGGGGGGAAAAGGCAATTCAAATGATATTTTAGAGAGTTGGCACAAGGAGGGGTGAATTGACTATGCTTTTCCTTCTCTTCCAAACTTCAAGCAGGGGTGGATTTTTTAAAACTGAAAATGGAGTATGCAGGAGGGGTGAACACAATGATGTGTTCCTTTCTGTGATTTCTTTCCAGCCTACATAACTTCCTGTTAGGGTTGCCAAATGTACTCACCTGTGCCGGCGGGGGACTTTGTGTTGCCTCCCGGTGCGCGCCGCATGCACGTCACTTCCCTGTGACGTCATCACGCTGGGGCGGGGCACAGCCATTTGAGGAGAAAACTCTATGTTTTCCCTTCAAATGGCTGTGCCC
>NW_015165257.1:138948-139656 GCF_001447785.1 Gekko japonicus
GTTTTCCCCTCAAATGGCTGTGCCCCGCCCCAGCGTGATGACGTCACAGGGAAGTGATGTGCATGCGGGGGTGGGGTTTCCCCCGAGCCCCGATTCCGCTTCAAATGGCTGTGCCCCGCCCCAGCGTGATGACGTCACAGGGAAGTGACGTGCATGCGGGGGTGGGGTTTCCCCCGGGCCCCGATTCCGCGGGGGCAGAAATCGGGGCTCCAAAGCGGGGGGAATTCCGCCCCTCGGGGGGATTTGGCAGCCCTACTTCCTGTATTGGATCCTGACCATGGGAAAATACACTTTAAATAACAGAATACATCAAGATAAGGCAAGAGAAGGGACTGTTAATTCCCCTTACTTGTGGATTCCGATTTTGCTTAAAATAGACACTCTCTTTCTCTCTCTCTCTCTCCTTTACCTGTGAGTAGGTGGATATACATATTGGATAACCTTACACAGGGCTATTTTTGGGCAGGAACGCGCAGGAACGGAGTGCCGGCTGGCTCCCAAGTTGGCCACGCCCAGCAGGAACTTATTAGCATAATAGGTCACACCCAACAGCAGAAATTAATTAGGATTGGCTACATTAGGGGTGTGTGGCCTAACATGCAAAGGAGTTCCTGCTACAAGAAAAGCCCTGGGTTTTGACAACAAACAAGGTAAACAGAATAAGAAGCAAAAGGTGGTTGTGGCTGGATGACCACACTTCTGGCAACA
>NW_015165257.1:140456-140630 GCF_001447785.1 Gekko japonicus
TATAAGGGTCAATAAGCGACAGTTAGAACCAGATATGGAACAACTGATTGGTTTAGCATAGGAAAAGGAGTACGACAAGGATGTATATTGTCACCCAGCTTATTTAATTTATATGCAGAGTACATCATAAAAAATGCCGGCATGGATGAATCAGAAGCCGGAATTAAGATTGCT
>NW_015165257.1:140982-151331 GCF_001447785.1 Gekko japonicus
AAACCTAGACAGCATACTGTATGGTCAATGCAATGGTATTTCCAGTAGTACTGTATGGCTGTGAGAGTTGGACTGTAAGGAAGGCCGAGCACCGAAGAATAGATGCTTTTGAATTATGGTGCTGGAGAAGACTCTTGAGAGTCCCTAGGACTGCTAGGAGATCAAATCAGTCAATCCTAAAAGAAATCAACCCTGACTGTTCGCTGGAATGCCAGATACTGAAGCTGAAGCTCAAATACTTGGGCCACCAAATGAGAAAGGGAGCACTCACTGGAGAAGACCCTGATGCTGGGAAAGATTGACGGTAACAGAAGAAGGGGATGGCAAAGGATGAGATGGTTAGAAACTGTTATTGATGCAACAAACATTTGTTTATTTATTTACTTATTTTTCTTATTTATACTCCGTCCTACCCCGCCAAGCAGAGCTGCAGTGGCTGAAGTGGTTAAGACGCTGAACTGCAGGCTGTGGAAGGTCGGTAGTTCAGTAGTTCGAGACCCGAGTGTGCCGCATGACGGAGTGAGCTCCCATCTCTAGTTCCAGCTCCTGCCAACCTAGCAGTTCGAAAGCAAGAAATTGCAAGTAGATAAATAGGTACCACTTCAGTGGGAAGGTAACAGCATTCCGTGCGCCTTGGTGTTTAGTCATGAACACGGAAATGTCTTTAGACAGCACTGGCTCTTCGGCTTTGAAACGAGCACCGCAACCCTAGAGTTGGATTCGACTGGCTTTCGAGCAAGGGAACCTTTACCTTTACCTTTACCCCACCAAGGCATGAAATTAAGCAAACTCCAGACCGTGACAGAAGACAGGCGGGCCTGGCATGATGTGGTCCATGGCGTCGCGAAGAGTCAGACTCGACTGTGCAACTGAACAACAACAACAATAATGTGTTTACTTTTTTACTAAGGCAGGGGAAGAGGCTTAAGCCTCTGTCTTTATTCCTCTCCCTCCCCCCGGCCACTCTGCAAGCCTCATGCTGAGGAGGGGAACTCCTTGCTGGGGAGGGGAACCTGTCTGCCATTATTCCTCCCAGAATAACAGCTAGTCAAATCAGTCAGTCTGGTACTTGTTCCCATGAGTTTTGATAGGAAACATTTCTGGTATAATTTTCCTAGCACCACCTTGCTTGGACAAGTTTTCCAAATATTCTCCTTACCCCAGATATACTCCCCCCCCAGTGTTCCCTCTAAGCTGAGTTAGTGTGAGCTAGCTTACAGTTTTTTAGCCTTCAACTCACACATTTTTGTCTTAGCTCAGGAAGGATGGCTCCAGAGCAACCAAATTTATGCAGTAGCCAAGTCGCTTGCCGGCAACTTTAATGCCAGTAGCTCACAAAGTGGAATTTTTGCTCACAAGACTCCACAGCTTAGAGTGACTAAGGCACTGCAAACAGGGAGTGCTCCCATTTTTATGTCATTTAGAATTCTTCCTTGCAGAGTGGGACAGGAATGCATGACAATATTGCTGTGTGAGTTTGACTTTAGGGTTTAGCCCACATGTGCTGGGTTTGTTTCAAAATAAAGCCAAACTACCCACTGCTTTCTTGAATGGAAGATTGCCTAGCTTTTTGTCTTATGGCGCTAAATAGCAGATGGGGAGGCAGCTGTGTTGGCAAATAGTGTGGCTGCATGGCTTTAGTGCCTTTCTATAAATTTAAAGAGGCATCAGTCCTGAGGTTTTGGTCGCCTGGTACTCATTACTGGCCTCACATCTAGACCTACACCATATCTTTCTTTTTCAAAGATGTCTTGTGGCTTCTTCTTTGGCTCTGCTTTTTATGGGAGGAGACTAACCTCAGCAACCCCGCTTGCAGTTTGCCTGGCTTGCTTCCCAGAAGGAGAGAGGGTAAGCAACATCTTTTCCTCTTTCCCATGTAGGAATGCTGGCATGACTTTGTCTCCAACTGCAGGGACAGACTGGGAAGGGAAAATAGCCCCCCCCCCAAAGGAGGGAGGAAGAGCAGTCTGCCTACCCAGCCACCTGGGTGCCTCTTTCCATGTGCAGGGGGGTGCGGCTTCCCCTGAGCTGTGTGGGACTGGGGCAGGCTGGGGCCAGCTTCCAGTGGGCACTGCCTCCTCCACAGGAGGCTTAGGCAGAATGCATACAGCCTTTATTCCATTGGGCTAGTGCAGCCCATGGAGGGAATACCATCAGCTCACTGGGAAAGGTCCCAGTGACCATAATAGTTAGTCTGCCCCTGTCCAACTGGGTCTGCTTTTCTGTGCAAACAGAAAAATTTGCCTCTATCCCCTGCAGGTGCACTGCCATGTATTTCTGTTGTGATGGTGGAAAATGTAATGGATGCCCCGGTCACACGGGCAGGAAACTGCGGATAGTTAGTTTTTGCCTTGGTCTGCCCCTGGCTGCTAACTGCCTGACAAGAGAAAGCTTGATCTCCACCCTCCTCTCCAGGCATGTAGCCTTGCCTGCCAGCTGGCAGATACAAAGTTTCTCCACTAGCTATGTGGTAGGCAGGTGCTGAAGTGCAGTCCCAGAGACCAAGACTGGTCATGCAAACAGGATCCATTCCTTTACAGAATTATAAACCCTTCCCAAAGTCCAAGAGAGTACAATGGTTGGCAGAAAGTGGAAATGCTATGTATAAAAGTGCCATTGTGGGGATTCTGTCTGGTGGGAACAAGGAACAAATCTTATGACACCAACCCTGACAAGCACCTATCTGCTGAGTCCCTCTCTCTCCTTCCTACCACCGACTGCACTGAAAAATGAAAGTAAACAGTGAGGTGCCAGAATAACTGAGATTGGGCAGTTCTTGTGTTGGAGCCAGCAGTTCTTGTGTTGGAGCCAGCAGAAGAGTTCATGGAAAAACAGATTTATCTTTGCCTTTACTTGACTATGTAGCCTGTCATTTGTTCTAAAAAAATTCAGGAAATATAATGAGAGCCTCACAAGCTCTCATGGAATTCACTGGCACAGGAGGTGGCGGCGGCTACAAGCATGGACAGCTTCAACAGGGAATTAGATAAACATATGGAGCAGAGGTCCATCAGTGGCTCTTAACCACAAGGTATAGATAGGAACTCTCAGCCTGGGGCAAGTGATGCTCTGTATTCTTGGTGCTTGGGGGGGGGCAACTGTGGGAGGGCTTCTAGTGTCCTGGCCCCACTGCTGGATATCTTGATGGCACCTGGTATTTTTGGCCACTGTGTGACAGAGTGTTGGACTAGATGGACCATTGGCCTGATCCAACATTGGCTTCTCTTATGATCTTAAGTGAGCCTTCAGATGGGACACTGCAGTGGCAAGGGGAAATCAGGTACCCCTGACATAAGTGGCAGAGAGTGAGTGATCATTTGTTCACACATGTTAACAAATATTCTATTCATATCTGGAGTATTTTTAATGTTAAACAGTGGATTTGACTCAGTGGATCTTGATTAGTAATGGTCTGACTATATATCTCTATTATCAGAGTTGATTGGGCCATTTACAAGTCATCCTCATCAAAAAAAGTATGGGGACCTCTACAGGTGTTACTATAGACACTCATATGTTGGAATCATGATTTATAATCATCATCATTATTATGGAATAATATTTCTGATCCTTAGATTCACTGTACACTCGGCGATAGATCTAATAGTGCATAAAGTTTTCATCATCTTGGAATATTTGGGATGGGTAGAACATACTGACCCTTTTCATATATTAGCTTCTCGTTCTTGAAACAAAATAGATTCCTTGAACCAGCCAACCAAAGCATGTTGTGTTTTGCTCTCACTTGCTTATAATGTCAATAGTTTAAGTCCAGCTCTTTATAGTAGTCAATCTGACAATGATCTAGTCTTCAGTGACTGAAACATGTGTGAAAGCTTTGTTTCTGGGGTGAGGCCCCTTAATTGCATCTGACCAATTCATAAGGTGAATGTTGCTACATGGACAATCAGACAGTGAAAATACCAACATAAAAAACACAAAAGGCTTAAGTATTCAGAGAATAATTGTAAATCTATGTGCTCATTAGGGAAATGGTATAAAAAACCCTGCTGGCATGCACATGAAAAACAAATTAATTTTGTATTAAAAACTTTTCCCTGAAACATTTGTTTTTCATCTGGCATCAAATGAAATATAATTTCAAGTTGTTTTATGTCATTTTCAAAAAGATGCACAGGAGGTTCCTAAACTTATGTATACACATCTCATTATTTCTCAGTGGGATCTGTGTTTTTACCACCTGCTCGCAATTGGGAACACTTACCCTAATGCCACTGTAGCAAACTTTACCACTGGGCCTCTTTTCACAATACAGTTTTAATCTCTGCTGCATTGTTTCATACAACATTTTTTGAAAACTTGCATACAGACTCAAGGAAAAAAAGACAACCATGTGTCTCCTCCAGTTTTCTTAATTTGGGAAGACTAAATAGTGTCTTAAAACCATAGGAAGTTGTAGAAGCAAAGTTTTCAAGTTTCTGTCAGTTAATTGGCTCAGGATTATTTATTTACAAAGCAGAAATATAGTAGAACAGAAAGTGCTGTGGCACCTTAGAGGCTAAGGCTCTACACATTATTGGGAGTCAACCCATTGGATACAATCAGATATTAACATAGGACTGGTCTGTATGGTCACAGTTGTGTTCATATCAGAAAGCTTGGTTTAGGTGAAGATATTATGTATGCCCCAAATTCACACAATGAGCTTCGTGGCTGAAAAAGAATTTGAACCAGATCTCCCCTCTCTGACACTCACCACTAATCACACTGAGCTTGAAGGTAGAACTGAATTGCAAAATCCCAACCTAACCAAAGTGAAAGTGAGTGGAGCAACTTCCTGAATTACTTCTGTCCTTGCAAAAACGAGAGGTCAGTGTGGCGTCTCAGTAAATAACAGAGTTAGGGTGGCGTAAGTTTAAGTGAGCTAGAACTCATAGAGAAGTCTCATTCGTAAATGTATGCCACAATAAATGAGTTACAGTAGAATCCTAAACAGACTTACACCCTTCCAAATCCATTGAAGTCATCCTTGGGCGCAGGGCTTTTTTTCTTGGGGAATGCCCTGGAACAGAGTTCTGGAACCTCTTCAACAAAATTCTTTTTAAATTGTTTAAAAGTTCATGAGTTTTCAGTATACATATTGAAAACTTCATTTCCTTCTTGAGAGTTCTGGCTCCTCTTCCCCCCCACCCAAAGCCCTGTCCTTGAGTGTGTATTCTTTCCAAATGGGGGGGGGGGTCAATAAAACAATGAAAAATGAGACATTTCTATAGCCCTCTTTCCAGGTGTTTGTATGTATCCATGATTCATTAGCAGTAGAAATATATTAAGAGAAAAATAACTTTTCTTTAAGCTCAGAAGCTTTTACCTAATGAAAATGAATGCATTTTTCAAATAAAAAGGCTCCTTATGTTAACTTGAACCCTTTTAAAGCATCCTGCATGGTCACAGGCCCTGCAGTTAAGACTGTAGAAAGAGCAATAGCGCTCTTGAAAAATCCACTCTGAGTCTGGGGGCATTCTGGATGGGTAGAGCTGGATGGGTGAAAGTCAGAGCCCAGCCACATTATGGGGAGACACAAGCCACCACTGTTTTTTTTTTAAATAAACAACCAGGAATTTTCTTATTCTAAAACCAAGCTCTTCTTTTTCAAATAGATATAGACCAAGGCCACACAACCCGGAAAATCTACAGCAACTAATGAACTCCGGCCATGAAAGCCTTCGACAACATATAGAAATTAAAAAAAAAATTAAAAGACTGTTCTTCGACATTTTAGGTGGGGGCAAATCATTGCTCAGAGTTGTGTGGGGGTGCTCATTGGTCCCATTCTGACCCAAGCCCTTTCGCCAGCTCACGCTCTTCATCCTGCAGTTTCACTCATGTTGATGAGGAAGATGAAAGTGATTGTTATCTGGAGGAAGGCATTGTGTTGTCTTTCCTCCACAGCCTTCATTTATGTATCAATGTACTGGCTTTCTGTATTACTGTCATCACTTATAAGTATGCCTGATGCTTCCGTGTGGTTTTTTGCTCTCTCCCCTTCACTTACACACTTGATATTGTAGCTTTCTCTACTTGCCAACAGGGATGGGGAACAACGTGCAGCAGTTTCCCTAGTACCCAAGGGAAAACTGTTCCAATATTGTCATTGCCACAGTGCTGGATTGATTCAAAGCTATACATCCATTACAGTGTATGAAAAATCATTGTGACGTGAAAAACAATTGACATATTAATTGCAGCTTACAACAAACACCTGTCAGTCAAATAAACCTTCAGACAAATGGTGCTCAATGCTAAACTTTATCTCAAACAGTCCTCACCCCAGGCAGTGAGAAACGCTTATGCCTGAATAAGTCTTACCATATATCTAGTTCTCAGCTACTTAAAAAAAAAAAACATGAACAACTGCAGCAGTAACTTCTTACAAAAGCCAATGCTTTGTCCTTCTCAGTATTGATTATTTTCTTTCACTCAACGTATTAGTAGCTCTGCTGGTCCCACCAAATGAGAAACACAAATCAAATAATACCTTTTGTGTAGGTCTTTAAACCACTGGAAGTGGCTTTCAAGTTATACAGAATTCCCCTTCTTTGGCTTGGACCCCCCCCCCCTCCAAAACAGAGTCTCATTATGGAAACACTTCTAAAACGGCTTATTTAGTGTGATTCATTGATTAAAGCTTTTGTCACAGATTTCAAAAGCATACCATTGAATTGGGAAAGTCATCAGCCCTATGATTCAGCCTCTTTTTGTGCTCAAAATGTACCTCTTCTTGAGTTACGAAGTTCAGACAGACTCAGACATTGTCGAGTGTGGTCTGTTCTCTCTGAGTATAACTGTTGTGTGCAGCATGATATTCTTCCCCATCCAAGGCTGAGCCTTGGGCACATGGGAAAGTGTACCCATAACACAGGGCACAGGCCATGCACCAAGCTGCCCCTCTCCTTCTCTGGGCCCACGCCTCCAATTACTTGTACTGGAAGAAGTAAGGCACTCCACTGATTGAGTTGGATCCAGCCACCTTTTTCACTCAGTCTTACCCACAAAAGTAATTAGTTAGCGAAAGGACCCCAGAGAAATATGAAGCTGGAAGTTAGAATGGAGAATGGACTGGACTATGGAAATCTAATTTGGGGGGAAAGTATATCATAAGCACCGCCCCCCATCTGCTACAGTGTCCTACAGATATGTGGTACCTGGAGTTCAGATTTCTTTCTTCCTTTTTAATAAGAAACATATTATTTTCATAACTTGCTTTTGGAATCATTCCTGGTTTCGGGAAACAAATTATTAAAACTGAGCATATGGAGGTCTTAAAGTAGAACCTTATGGAAGGGAGAAAAATCCTCTCCAGTTGATTCTTTCTATTTTGCAGCATCTTAAAATAAAAAGAAATGATTGCAAACTTGGGTGAAAGAAGATGTTCCCTGGAACATTTTTCTTTTCAGGTTACAATGTTCAGTTTTCTTCTGAGTGGAATGTGGATATTGCACCAAAGCACAATTCTTATGTTCAAAAGAATTTAGTTGCATTTATGTTTGCAGGGTCTCCATCCCCTTTCTGTTAATCTGTAGAAAAGGAAAACAAAGAACATGGTAAAGAAAAATTGCACCTTGAGAGATAAAAGTACAATATCCACATTTTCTTTACTCAAGTCTTCTTTTAAGCCAAGTTTGATGGGCTTGGGAAATAATGGGAAGTCTTCCATTTAGCCCAGTATACAATGAATTAGGACAGCCTTGGAAACTTCCACCCCACTTGGGGGCAGGGGGGAGCTACATACTGCAAAAGTGCAGGCATACAGGAGTATAGCACAACAGTTCTTTTTAACATGTAGTAAAACTTATTTTGTGATGTCAGCACTCTGTGTTTCCTGGTTTATGCTCCACATCATTAGCTTCCAGGGCAAGAGCCAGTTTCCTGATATGTCACATATTATTAAAGGTGATGGAATCAGGTGGGAAAAAATTATTAAAACTGAGCATATGGAGGTCTTAAAGTAGAACCTTATGGTTTGTTTAATCTGCTGCCCCTTGTTTCTTATGATTCTCATAATTCATGTATATATGACATATGCACGTACAGGGCCAGCACATATAAAGGGGAGAGGAATAAGGAGTGGGTCTTAGTATGCTGGTCATACCCTCAGCTTGTACCAGAATAAGCTGGCCCTATGTCCCAGCTATGAGCTTTTGTATAACATGACACATCACCTACGTATATACAAACTGTAGACATGTAGGTTCTGATGTTTCCATTATTGGGCATATTTGAAAAACTGTATTCCTGATCACGGGGATAAATCTTACATGCATATAGACAAATAAGCCATAGAGGGGGTGTTACCTGCATGCTTTGACAAGTGCTCAGTCACCTTCCCCCTCTATGCATGTTGGCTGTGTATACCTGCATGTTGTGTGTACAGGGTTTATGTGTAGGTTGTTGGCTGTTAAACATGGAATTTCCATGTGATTGACAGGCAGTACTCTATTTTAATCTATCGTTTGTTAGAGATACACAGGTTCAGAAGCTATTGTCTTTTCACATTCTCAGACAGCTGTTTAGTGATGCTAGCTGATATATGGATGTTTAAAATATCTATGTTCACAGCAATAAACAAGGTTAACTTCTGTTGTTTAACAGAAATAGTTCTTTGGCATCCCTGAAATAGACAAGGTGGAGGCAGAGCCAGTGGATGAATTTGGTAGCAGATCACAATTTTAGCAATGGGTCAGCACTGGAGCCTGTTTTCAGTGCTAGACTCAGCCAGTCTCACATCACACTAGACTTACTTTCCCTGATTCGTGTAGCAATCTGTGTCTAAAAAATTGGAACCTTTCTTTCATCCTATTGCCTCAGCATAACTTAGTCAATAGGATTTTTGCTATTAATTCCTTCTTGTCAAAAGTAGTATATAATCAGAATACATATTACTATAAAATATTTTCATATGATGTAAACTGTGCCCCACCACACTATGAATTTAAAGTTCATCCTTCTTATATTGTTTATAAAAACATCTTTAGAATATTTTATACAATGAGAGAATCAGTCTTTTTGAAGGCTGAACAGTAGCAAATTATTTATTTGCAGGCATCCATACTGTTCCCCCCCTCCCCGCTTTTACTGAAAACTTTTTTTTAACTGATGACAAATCTTCACACTATTCAGTTTTAAATATAAAAATCTCTTATTTACATTGAAGGTTATTGTTGCTTGCTTTACAAAAATTGACTTTATGCAGAGAATTTTATTATCTATTTATATATTATTTGCACTTATATCCCGCCCATCCTGCGAGTGGGTTCAGGGCAGGTAACATTATTATAATAAATACAATTTCAATTTAAAACATGATAAAACATTATAACAATTGAAACGATGCTTTCTGTTTGATTGGATGGTGCTCAGGTTATTTGTACTAAAGTCCCCATATGCAAATTGATCTTCTTTATCAGCATTGTGGTATCCCATCTTCTCACAAGTGTGCCATCCAAAACTGGGGCTGTTTGTACATGTAGATGTTTTATCATCTTCTTTTTATGACATGTTGCATGACTTTTATAACAAACATAATAAGGGATACAATACTGCTAATAAGAAGCTACAGACAGAAGGTGGCACAGTGTAGCTCAGTCTTGTAAGATCTTGGAAGCTAACCAGGGTTGGAACTTGGATGTGAAAAATACCAAGGAAGGCTCTGCCCATGGAAAGCAATGGCAACCTGCCCCTGCTTCTAACTTGCTTTGGAAGCCACTTTCTGGGGTTGCCAGGCATTTACGTATGCAATAAGAAGTTAAACCGGAAGCCTCATGTCTTTACACACTGATGGCAATGTGTGCTGCCTTGTGATGAATGGTCGTTTCCTCATATACAGTGATTTTTTAAAAATCTTGAAAAAATAAGTCTTTAAGATGGAGCTTCATACTAACTCACATTTGCTTCTTACGTAGAATCATAAACTTGGAAGAGACCACCAGGGTCATCTAATCCAACCCCCTGCACAATGCAGGAGATCCACAACTACCTCCCCCCACACCCCCAGTGACCCCTGCTCCATGCCCAGAAGATGGCAAAAACAAAACAAAACAAACAAAAAACCCTCCAAGATCCCTGCCCAAACTGGCCTGGAGAAAATTGCTTCCTGAACCCAAAGTGGTGATCAGCATTTCCCTGGGCATGTAAGAAAGGGCCACAGGAACGAAGTACTGATGCAACCCTGCCTGCCCTCCCTCTCATGATCTGCCTAAATTCACTGGGTTGGACTGAGACTCAATCTTCCAACAGCAGAGTAGAACTACCTCCTGCCTCTCCCATTACAGCCCATGGATCTCTGCAAAATGCCACTCTGGGGAGACAGAGGACCCTGAGGACTGACTTGA
>NW_015165257.1:151343-157365 GCF_001447785.1 Gekko japonicus
CAGGAATGGGGAATCCACAGAAATTGCCAACTAAGTCTGGAGCAAGCCCACTGACTTCTTTTTAAGATGTCCAATAATTAATTCTACTTTATTAAAATAAAAAGAAACAAATGTAGTTTAAATGTATAATACGGTTACTTATGTATTTATTTGTGTATTTGTTTTCTGCTCTTCCTGCATTTGAAGTGGATTACAATAGATCTAACTATCTAACATAACTCATCCAGCTCATTAAGTGTCTCTTCTATCGTTCATTTTCTCATGTTCTATGTAACAATTTACTTTTTTCCTGAAATAGGTTTTCAGGAAAGATTTACATATTAATTTGCTGCAGTCATCGAAGTAACTACTTTCTACTGGATTCCTTTTACAAATGACTTGTGTTACAATTAAGACTAGCAGAAGTACATTCATTTCAAACCAATCAGAACAGACTGTGAAATACTTTTGACTTGATCCATTTGAACGATGGTTTTCTGTGAATGTGGTTTCTATTATTGCGTCCTCAGAGTCTTATCCGTTGACTCTCCTGGTAAGTGCCGGGTGGGGGTACAATGAATTATTAAGCTGGCATCTGAAAAAAAGCTGGCAGCGGATGAGAAACAAGCACTAAGAGATAGTGAGATGGAGTTACAAAGATAAAGGCTGAGCACACCCCACGTAGATGAGAAAAGGGCCAGGGATTTGGAGTGGCATTAGAACCAATCTGATTTCTACTCCCCCCACCCCTGCCCCAGTGATCAGCTACCCTGAAAGGGGATACTGAAAGAAGCATTCAAGTAACCTGGATAGAATGAGATGAGACAGAGATCTATGACCAGTATGTTATTTGCTCAGTTACATGTCACTTTCCTCACTTGTTTCAGCATTGCATCTTTAGTAGAAATACATTATGAGAGTACACTAAATTTAGAAAGATGCTTCCTGAAAGCATGACCTCTATTGAAAAGAAATCAGTACTCAAATGTTTTTGGTGCCAAACTTGTTTGTATGAGTGAGATGGTATGGTGTGCTCACTTATTGTTGCCATAGAAAGTGGTGGCTCACTTATTGTTGATCTTCAGAAGGCAGTGCAAAACAATTTTATTTAGGTCTGCATTTTGATTGGTTTAGCTTTTCTTATTGGCAGTCCTAATTTTAGTTTTTTAAACTGTGGTTTTTATGGTTTTATAATTGTTGTTTTTATTGTATTTTTGTAGTGTTTTATTTATTTTGTACGCCACTTTAAACTTCCCCTCCGCACAACAAACACCCTATGAGGTAGAAAGAGCTCTGACAGAAACGGCTCTTTTTCAAGAACAGCTGTGCCAGAACTATGGCTTTCCCAAGGTCATCCAGCAGGTGCAAGTGGGGGAGTGGGGAATCAAACTCCGCTCTCCCAGATTAGAGTCCGTACACTTAATAATGTTTTAATTAAATAAATAAAATAGATACATACACTCTAGTGCTATGCATGCTCCTTGAAAGTTCTTAAGTTCATGAGTTCTTCTAAGCTAAACCTTTTACAGTGCAATCCTAGAGGGAGTTATACCCTTCTAAGTCCATGAATTAGCCAGGTGTATCTGTTTTTTAGGATTACACTGTTACTGGTGCAAAGAAAACTTGTAGCTGTAAATTTGGAAATATGGACAGAAAAAACAGTCAGGACTTAACACTCCAAAGTCAAACTCCAAAAATATAGGCTAGAATCCAAATAGCAACTTAAATTATGCAAGTGGCCTGCCCTAACCTACTGGCTTTTCATACTTAAAAGCAAGCAAACAGACAAAAAATCCCCCAACTTCGTATCATATCACCAACTGCTTTGGGAACTCAGAATAATTTTCCCATGTGGCATTAAGCTCCAGAACCACAAACACAAAAATGGGGTGGTGTGTGGAGTGAGTTTCATGGGTTTTTTGGATTCTGGCCATAGAAAATCTTGAAAAGGGATGGGACTCTTTTAAAAGAAAACCAGTTGACGTGTTCCTGCACAGTCACCCCTTGGAATGCTTCCTCAGCCCTTTCAGAATCTTTATTAACATTGTGCCAAATCTATCATCTGTCATTTCCCCTGATCTAGCATAAATGCATTTGGGATATGTATTCTGTATAACCATTTGAAAAAAGAGATGCTAAATAAAACCCATTATTTCTGTAAACAGCCATACATGAGATTACTTCGTACTGTCTCAGCATCACGGCTCTGTTACAAGCATTGTTTCACTGTTGTCATTTTCTTCTTGTCATTCTATTTATGCTGCTAATGGAAATTAGTGTGTTCACAAAATGCTGGTTTTTTGAATTAACATTATTTTCATGTATATTTCATGTGTTGTGTGATATGATCCATTGTTTCCTGGTGCAATATTTTGGGACTTTAGAGAAGGATGAAAATAGTTCCCCATCCCACAACACTTTCAGCACATCACACAACCGTAAAATTGTCTGGTACAATTCTGCCTGATTGGCGGCTGTATCTACTCCATACTGGAATAGCAAGGGCACTGCGGAGGGCAAGCTAGGGTTTCAGTAGCAGTGCTATGTCTGGAGACTCTATTGACTGCAAGAAAAGAAAGAAGGAAGGAGAAGAAACCAATCCAGCTCAAGCTGACTGTGAATCCATGTTTTGTGTACCCTATTTTCTCCCTCTCTTTCTTTTCCAATCTCTAAAACATTAAATTAATTTAAAAAGCAATATACAAAAGGCAGAAGTAACACATAAGTGGTTTTTATTTTTTAAAAAATCAAACAAATAGCAGTTGTGTTCAAAACACTGGAAACAGTGCAGTACCTAAACACCTCCGTATATAGAGAATGTAACACAACTGTATTGGTCATGAAGTGTCAGTTTCCTACAAACAACATTTGACAAAACATGAACACTGAATGGATGGAAGGACATTAAAAAAAAACACAACCTGAACAATAACATAGAACTAATTTGGTAACTATGTACATCTATATATTATACATACATGTGTATTTCAGTATTTCAAGATAGAAATAAAATAGGTATTCAGACAGGAATTAAACCTGCAAATACAAGGTGTTTGTACGTGTGTATGCTCCCTCTAAGCTGTGGAGTCTTGTGAGCAAAACTTTTACTTTGTGAGCTACTGGCATTAAAGCTGTGAGCAAGTGATTTGGCTGCTGCATAAATTAGTTTGCTCTGGAGCCATCCTTCCTGAGCTAAGACAAAAATGTGTGAGTCAGAGGCTAAAAAACCGTGAGCTAGCTCACACTAACTCAGCTTAGAGGGAACACTGCAGTGTGGTACTTGCACAAAAAAGCTTCTTCATTTACTTCTGTGATTTAAATACATTATTAAAATTATCTACTGTCCATGGGAAATTATAGCCCCATTATTTCCAATGGGCCATAGATGGTAGACCTAGCCTCTAACACCAGGTTCTAGAGCCCGTTCCCCCAAGCAGTTCAACGTGCTTTATACCTTTAAATTTTTAAGATACAATGTTTTCTGTCATGGCAAATTCCCCCCTCCCACTCATCTGCCTCCCCCAAACCCAGAACACTCTCCTGAAATTCTGGGAGACTATTGTTACTCCTGAAATTCTGGGAGTGATTTCGGTCACTTTGGATATCCATATAACATATAACAGCTAATTTCAGGTTTAATTTTGGCTTGGGGATATCTAAATGTATGTTCCCTAATGAAGACTGCACTATGCAACATTGTTTCATCTGGAATTTACCATATGTTTTGTTCTCATGTGTCTTAAAATTGTCATTTGAAGGGTAGCATAAAGTGATCTAGAACAGGGCTTTCTCAGTGGTGGTGCCCTTCCTGTGGAACAACCTGTCTTGGGTGATCTGCATGTCTCCCTTTTATTCTTTTATTCACAGAGGCTACTGGATTTTTTTTTAAGTATGTCCTACTTTCCCAACTCATGTCAAGATTACTCACAACAGAAACGTTGGGGATACGCAAGCACACCTGCAAGTTTGGCTCACTTCCCATTGGCCAGTAGTGATCAGGCTGCCAATTAATCAGTGGGCTGCTTGGCTGTTTGCAACTTGTTTGTGTACATTTGCAGGAACTGGCTACTTGGAGCCCTCAGAAGTGGAATCCCAGCTGATGAGGAATTCCCTGGGAGTTGCCTCTGATCTTCAGCTGAGGAAATTTTGCTCTGTGCCCAGAAAAATCTGATCAGAAGGCAAGCAGATTTCCCTTCTCCTCACTCCACCTCAGGCTGTCAGCTTGGGGTGCAGAGAAAAGGAGATAAATTAGTTCTCTCTCCTCTCCCTTTTGCAATGCAAAGATTAAGAGCACCCAGCTTGGAGGGAAGTGGGAGAGGAAGGACGCTCACCTGCTAGAGTGCCTGAATGTCATCTCCCAAACCTGTCCCACCGGCAGCTGTCAGAACTTCTGGAGCTCATCTTGTACCTGGCATCTTGTACGAACTTCTGGAGCTCATCTTGTACCTGGCAGTGGTGTAGCAAATCTAAAAGGTGATCACCCTTAGCCCTACTTTGCCAGAAGAGATGCCAAGATACTCTGGAACTCACTTCTCACCCAGAAGCACAGGAGAAGGTAACATCAGTCATCTCCTCCCACCCACTGCCGTTGTCAAAATGTCATACACCAAGTAGTTGCTTGAATTACTGCAGGTCTCTAGAATTTCCAAACAACTGATAAGATTCTTTAACTGGAGATTCCTAGGACTATCTGCATGCAAAGCATGAACTCTTCCATTAACTTACATGCAACCTTTCCCCATCAACAGAGTGAAGTGACAAAATAGCAATCAAGTTGTTTCAAAAATTAATCAAAATGGTAGACAGCAGTTTTGTTTAAAAAAGTCTTAAGTAAAGATTTTAAAAGACTTAAGTAAAGATTTAAAAAGTAAACCTGAAGCTGGAAGAATCAGAGCTAACTCAGTGGTTTGGATTCCGCCAGTTTTTTTCACTCTGTCTCACTCAGTTCCCCTCCTCACTACAAGCTCCACCCCAAAAATCTCCCAGTATTTCCCAGCCCAGAACTGGCAACCCTACCTTTCACCCACCAAACTACCTACCAACTTTTTATCAGCCCCATTTTCAGCTTTACTTATTTGTTTACCTCATTTATGCTGCACCTTTCTTCACAATGGGGTACCAAAGCAGATTACAACTTTCTCCTCTCTATTTTTCACCTCACATCACATGAAGTGAATTAGACTGAGAATGTATAACCAGCTCAAAGTCACCCAATGAAGTTCCATGGCAAAGTGTACAATAAAACCGATGCTGTTATCAATGGTCTTCTGAACATTGACTTTCATAGTATTTGATTCGAGTGCCTGCTCGTATGTAGCTGGAATTAGTCCTTCTGTTTCTTTCTTCAAGTGTCCATTTTGAAGCCACCTCCAGGTGTTCTTATTATCAACTTTATTTTCTATGACTTTCAACTATTGCCCATGCAAGTGCTTTTGCATCCAGTTGTCAAAGCAAATTTTGATTGCAATCTTTTTGTAATCGTCTTTTGTTTCTGTAACCTTAAATTAGTCTGCCTTGTATATTTCAACTAGAAGCTTCTCTTTGCTTTTCTTGGTGGTGTAATCATTCAGTGCTCCTTTCCCCCCTTCAATTGCTTGCTTAACTTTCAGGAGACCTCTTCCACCTGATTTTCTTGGTAAGTAAAGATGATCAACATCACTTCTAGGGTGAACTGATTTTCTCCAGGTGAACTGATCTCTGTCACTTGTAGATCAGTTGTAATAGCAGGAGATCTCCAGCCAGCATCTTGAGGTTGGCAACCCTAGGGAGGGAGGACAAGGAGAGAGGCTATGGAAGAGGAAATAGTGGGTATGGGGAAATCAAATGCCTCAGAAGTCCTTGCAGGTCCCTCACTTGTAAAGAGGTGTAAGAGTCCTTTGGGCTACTTAGGCCCTGTTCATACGAGCCCATTTGGGCCAGGAGCGGGACGGAACGGGGGCGGAGCAAACCGGCGCGATCCCACCTCAACATCTGGGGAGCGTGCCGGATCCGTCCCGGATCCGTCCCTTCCAGCGTTGCTCCGCGCCAAAAAAGAACCACCTCC
>NW_015165257.1:157418-168339 GCF_001447785.1 Gekko japonicus
GGGCTTCCTCGCACTCCCGCTGGCCTTGCAGGTCCACCGCCGGGCCCCTGATGTCAGGGTGTGTGGCATATGCTAATGAGTTATGCTAATGAGTTCCCCTAGCTCTTTTTCTACGAAACGACCCCTGGTTGTAAGAGTCCTTTGGGCTACTTAGTAGTGTATAAAATGTTGGAAAGAGAGAAAGTAGGTGCTCTGGGACTCTGTTTTCCTTTTGCTTTCACAAGTTATGGCAGTTACTTTTGCAGCTTCCATGTTTAATAACTTGCCTCAAGACTAAGTGATTGAACTAGATGATTTCTTGCATGCCACAGATGTAGGCCTAGTTTAAATATGTCTCTGAGCCCTGTCTCCCCTAAACTTTACGGTTGTTGGATTCTGTGAGTTTGACATGAGAGGTGTTGGTGCCTATGACTCCGGGCCATGGATATTAGATATGCTCAGTCTTCTTGTATAGTTTTCATTGACCAGGTTTAAATATGATGCTTAGCATACGGGTCCCTGCACATGTAAGGTTTTTTTTTTAAATTCCTTGAGTCAACATCAGGCATACATGGAGATCCCGCATGGTGTAGTGGTTAAAGTGTAAGACTAGGATCTGGGAAACTCAGGTTCAAACCCCTACTCTGCCACGGAACCTTGCTGGGTGACTTTGGGCCAGTCATACCCTCCCAGCCCAACCACAGAAATGATGCCATCATGTCAGGGATGTCGCATGGCAACACTCTGGATTTTGGGCAGAACTCTATGGTAAAACTGGCTTTAAATCATAGAGTTTTGCCCTCAAATCCTCCAGATGACATCATTGCATCAGGTACGTTGCCCAGCGATGTTGCTGTTTGGAGGCAGGGCTCCCCCCATTGGCCAGCAATTGGCAGAAGCCCCCAAAACCAGGGGAAACCCTGCTAGGACCTGGGTACTGGCAACCCTAGAGAAGAACAATTTAAACTGCTTTGGACCCCCACTGGGAAGAGAGGTGGGATATAAACAAAGTAAGTAAATAAATTGCTGTTTTTATTTCTCAGTTTTGTGAATGTACAAAACTCTTCAGAAGACTCGATGACTGTAGTATCCTAATCATTTCCCCCCCCCATGTACCATGCTGGATTACTGTACTCTAAAAATGATTAATTCTACCTTTTTCAAAATGCTAAGGGCATTTCAATGTTGTAATCCAAATAACCACAATAACTACAGGCATAATTATGCCAGTGGAATTAATATTGTTTTCTACTCCCTTTGAGTAATCTTAAAATAGAAGTCTTTGATGGTTAAATTTTAATGGAACAATCAAAGAGTAGTTAATTCCACAGCATGAGGCATCCTTTGTGCACAGTTCTGGGGTTAGGAATGCTCAGGTTTTGCAATGACCCGGTTGCCTAAACATCCCTAGATGATTTGCAGTATTTGTTAAATTAGCTGTATTAAAAAATTTCCTGTACAGAGATTTACTCAAGTAAATGAAAAATAAGTGGTTTTAAGAAGTCGTTCTGTCATTCCTTGGCTGATATCAGCAAGCTCTTGAATATCAGTGTCTCAGAGGTTAATCTGCCTGATCATCATCTGAAACTCCTTCTCATTCTTATAAATTTGATGTAGTGGCAGATTGCAAGCTTTCCTTATTATCTCATTAAATCAGTAGGTGAAAGCATTTTTTTCCTTTTTAAACATCTTTTATTACTGTTAATATACCAGATGGGACAAATTAAAATGGTTCTGTTCCACATGCTGCCACTACCCACCATCTTACCACATCATTTATTGGTTAAGGAAGCATAAGAAAATGATAGGTGTAGTATATGCCTGTAATAAAATGTTTTGAAAACACGGGTATTCCCAGGCTTTAATAGATTAAGGTTTGGATCATAAGCAGGGCAAGCAGAGTAACACTAGAGGAAGGCAACTTCCCCTCCCTTCTCTCTGGCCCCGGTCACACGGAGCATTTGCCGCGCTAAAGATACGGATGATAGGCAGATTTTCTGAGCATGATCACACCGCAACATTTGGGAAGGGTAGTGCTCTCGTGGCTATCCTGTGGCTTCCCGCCGAAGATGCGGACTAAAAAACTAGTACTTACGAGGTACTGGTTTCCAGACACTGCGGGGCAAGGGCAGGTGTCTGATCGCGTATCCGGTGGAATCCTGTGGCATCCGGCGCCTGTCGATGTTCGTTCGCAAACAAGGGTTTCCCCCCCAAGTCTCCGCAGGATGCGCAGCATGCGCACAAACTTCGGTAAAAAAACACCCGTTTGCCATGGAAGCGGCACCTAGCGATTGCTGCTGTGATCGCGCACACTGCTTCTTTGCTGCGCTGCAAGATAGCCGTGTGAGCGGCACCTCACCCCCTAACCACGGGACCTCGACGGGATGTGTGATCGGGCGGCCGCGCGTTATTTTGCTCCGGGGCAAAAAGCCATGCTCCCCCCCCCCGCATTTTCCGGCCCATGTGACCGGGACCTCTGTAGCCTTCTCTGGTCCCTGTATCAATGGTTCTTGAGGTTGGTGGATCAGAAAGAACAGTGAGGGGGGTAATTTAGGAGTCTGAAACAGGAGAAGGAACTCAGCAAAAATTGCTATCATCCCTCACACTGGGCTGAGTGATGCTGCTCAGCACCATTTCTTCCCCAACCTACTCTGCTGTTCAGGCAAACAATGGGCTGTTGTAGGATGCCTAAGCTATTCCTTCCAGTCCTACTTACTCCATAAATAAAACAAAAGTCTATCGACACCATTTTTCATGAGTCACAGCTCACTTTCCATATGTGGAAACCAACCCTCCTTTTTCCCACACAGAGAAATTACACTGTGACTTGAAGCATTCATGATGGAATTCACTCTCCTGAACTCACCTTGTAATCTTTTCCATAAGAAGGATTCCCAGTTTGATTTCTCACATAGTTGCCGGAAACTATGGGAGACAAGAAAGAACCTAGCAGTACCTTAAAGTACAAATCCCATGGTGACCCCTATGCTGTAAATAATCATGAGACCAAGCTTAATACTGCACAACATGAAGCAGGTAAAAGAGATGCCTTTTCAGAGGCAATTTGAAGGAAATCTCCAAAATTCATGCTTGGTTGCCAACTGCAAGTAGCTTATCTCATGTTGCTCCAAACAGAGAGGTGAGTAGTCAGCAGCACACCATAAATGCCTGCATTGGAAGGGCAGACCTGCTAATAAGCTTCTTTTTGAAATGTTGCCTTTGGCATTGCATCATCCCAATTCAAACAGTGATGCCTTGTGCTACGCTTAACTTAGAGGAGCTGGCACAATGACATCCATGCAAAGCCACAAATACTCCTTTAAAAGGACCTTATCTACAGCCAATATAGTTCAGGGGATAGTGCTGGACCAGGATTCTGGGCAACAAGGTTTGAATCTCTACTTCTATCATGGAAGCTCACTAGGTGGCCTTGGGCTCATCAGAAACACTTGGCCTGGCCTACCTTGCAAGGTTGTTGTTGTGAGAAAATGGAGGATGGGAGAACCATCTTCTAAACCACTGAGTCTCAGCTGTAGCGAGAAAGGCAGGATATAAATAATTGAATGCAAATACATACCTATCATGACTAATAAAATATATTTGATCTTTATAAAATTCTTCCATGACAGAATTGAATATTATGAAAAGCACCCTGAAAAAGAGGTAACTTTTTTGTTTGTGGATGCGGAAAAAGCATTTGACAACCTCAACTGGAAGTTTATGTTACAGATGATGGAAAAAATTGATACGGGACAACAATTTAGAAATTGTATTGAAGCTATCTATTCGGAACAAAGAGCTAAATTGAATGTAAATAAAGAACTGACTGATAGCTTCAAGGTACAGAAAGGTACTCGGCAGGGTTGTCCCTTGTCACCGCTATTGTTCATTTGGGTGTTGGAAGTACTTTTACAAAAAATACAACAAGACCAAGAGATCAAGGGCTTGACACATAAAGGCTTTAAATATAAATACCGTGCTTTTGCAGACGATGTAATGTTTATTGTGGAAAACCCGACAGAAGAGTTACCATTACTATTCCAAAAAATAAAAGATTTTGGAGAATTGGCAGGATTTTATGTAAACAAGAACAAAACGAAGCTTATTTGTAAAAATATCACAAAACAAAAACAAGTGGAACTACAAAATGTGGTACAGTGTGAAGTGGTAAAAAAGACGAAATACTTAGGTATTGAGTTAACTGCAAGAAATATAGACCTATATAAAAACAATTACGAAAAATTATGGGCTAAGTTAACCCAAGACTTTAAGAAATGGGACAAAATGAATTTGTCATATACATTAGAAAGGGGCAATGTCTGATTGTTTGATTGAGGCTGTTTTCTGTCTCTGTTAAAAAACAACTCATCTAGACCTGGCATATCTAAATAATTGAAGGTATGTGTCCTATTTGTGTATGTGTCCTTGGAAAGATGCATGTAAGTAATAGAATTGGCACTGGTAGGACAACTCCAGATTATTTTAGAATAGATGGGTATTCTGGATTAATACCAATCTGTTTTTAGAACAAGGTCTGGAATTGTGATTTTACATATTCTTCTAGACATTCCAATGGCATTTGACATCACAGATCATGAAATCCCGCAGGACTGCCTGAGATGGTTGGGAACTGGCACACCACATTATGATGGCTCTACTCCTACCTGACAGATACTGAGAAAAGAGACAGTTGAATAACATCTAGTCTACCCCATGGAATTTTGTCCTGTAGGGAGATATTTGTTGGCAGACTGTAGATTTGCAGTAAAGCGGAGCACAAGCTGTTTAAAGAATAAAGCAGGTTTATTAAGAAAAGAACAAACTTTGTAAGAAAGCTGAGAAAGAACTCTGTCTTTCTGGCTAGGAGAGGAGTCTGAAGACTAACTTTTCAGCAGGAGCAGGAACAGGAAAAGCTTAACTGAGCCAATCAGGAGACAGGAAGGAGGCTGTTTGAAAATAGCAGGAAGTCCCTAATCTCACCATGTTAGCTGGTTGCCCTGTAGGATGTTCTTGTCATTGTCTCTATCTATGCACAATAGATTGTATATTCCAACAATATTCACATACTGGTTGTGAGGATAAAAGCAGAAGGAGGGAAGAACAATGTTATAAGCTGCTTTCAGTCCCCATTGGGGGAAAAAGTATTGTATAAATAATATCTAAATAAATAAATACTAGGATGTCTAGCATCATCCTCACATCTAAACATTGACCCGATGAGAGGCTTCAGGCAAAGAATGCATTCTTGTGTTTGTGAATTTGTCTCTTTATTCTGTACAACAGGGACAATGGTTGATGTATGTATACAAAAATGACAAAGAGCTTACTTCACAGAGGAGATGGTGTAGAGTTCAGTCATTCATCAAGTTTCTCTGTAAATCTTTCCCTACTTTTAAACATAACCCTGTGTCTTTATTTTTCAGTGCAAGCTAGATGGATTTGAGCTTTTTTAAAAATCCACCAATTTGACAAATTGTTCTCCAGATCGGATCTTTATGAAAATGACTTAACATGAATACAATAGAAAAGGAAGTGTAACTCTGCTGTACTAAAATTGTTAAAATGAGTGACATAAGGATTGTAAGACACAGTTTGCATCATTTAAAAAACTGCTAGAGGTATGATTACTGATATTATTAATGATAATGGCAATACCATAATAAATGTAATTCTAAATACTAATAATTGTAATTATTATTAATAATCAACAATTAGTGGAATGTTTTAAAGAGACAACAGTAGGATAAAAATGCATTCCCAGCTGTAGACCCAGAGATATTCACCCAACTTCCATGAGATAGGCAATGATATCTCAAAGTGAGGTTTTCAAGCTGTTCTGCCTACTACATGAGAACCTAAGTAGATGTTATGTGGATAATCCATGTTGAGGATCTACTCCTTTTTTTAATGGCAAATATCTGGAGTTGAACATTTTATTGAGGTCACATAATCCTGACCTCTAGCATTGTTTCCTGCTGCAACAGTGCCATCCTATGCAGAGTTACACCCTCCCAAGTCCATCAGTGGGTTTAGAAGAGTGTAGCCCTACTTGGGATGGCACTGTAAGCCACTCACGCATACTAATGCACTCATTCATGCCCTCATGTAGACTTACACTCATGGCAAGCTGTTGCTAGCTCTGCTATGTTGTTGTTGTTTTTTAAAGCACCAATGTATTTGGGGGCTACATATCCTAGACCAGAGAATTTGCCTTTATTAATATTTGAAAGTGAGCCCAAAGAAATGCATCCCATCTGCACACAGCCTCTGTAAGAATAACAGTTTGATTATGTAGCTCAGAGTTCAAAGGAAGGAGGTCAAACAGATATGCCCTTGAGGAGTTGCAAAAGCTAGCAGGGCTTTAACTACTTAGCTCACATGTGGTGGGGCAGAGTCTGCTTTGCAACCCTCAGATTTAGGATGCTGATCCTATCTGTGTGTTTCTTATCAAAGTATTACAGCCAAATGAAGCTGCATTAGATGGCATGAGATCACTGGTTGCATCTAGCCCAGTGCTGTCTACTGTGATTGACGACAGACTTCCAAGGTCTCAGGTAGGGGAAATACTGGTTATTAAAAGTATGCATGCAAAGTATGTGCTTGACTATTGAGCTATATGGCCCCCACTGCGCTCAAAAAGCTTTTTATATGTACAAAGTCAGATCTACCTTAGCAAGACAGAACATAGGAGGCCACAGTTTTATATATATAGTCTAGAAATGATACAGCACATATCCAAATTCAGCTCCTTTATTTTGTTTACATTGTAATGCATCAAACATTTTTAAAAATTCATGCCTGCTGGTAAGCAATATCATAAATATAACCACAGCTCTATAGAAATATTTGTACTAATCAAGGGTCTGAAAATAGGTGTTAAAATTAAAATCAAGTAACTTTCATCCAAAGACATGAGGAAAGCATCTTGTGCCACATCAATGTTCTAAGTAGGGGCTGAATATAATTCCCTTCCACTTAGGACATCTATATGACTAAGTCTCAAGAATCTCTAGTAGTCTAAAACCTTGTAAGACCTAAGGTGCATAAAGGAATAGTTAATGCAGCAATAACAGTATGTATTCCCAGTAGTCATGTATGGCTGCGAGAGTTGGACTATAAGGAAGGCCGAGCACCGAAGAATAGATTCTTTTGAACTATGGTGCTGGAGAAGACTCTTGAGAGTCCCTTGGACTGCAAGAAGATCAAATCAGTCAATCCTAAAAGAAATCAACCCTGACTCTTCCCTGGAAGGCCAGATAATGAAACTGAAGCTCAAATACTTTGGCCACCAAATGAGAAGGGAGCACTCACTGGAGAAGACCCTGATGCTGGGAAAGATTGAAGGTCAAAGAAGACGGGGACGGCAAAGGATGAGATGGTTAGACAGTGTCATAGATGCAACGCACATGAAATTGAGCCAACTTCAGAGGACGGCGGAAGACAGGAGGGCCTGGCGGGAGCTGGTCCATGGGGTCGCGAAGAGTCGGACTCGACTGTGCGACTGAACAACAAAACAGTATGTATTATTCATATTATCAAACCATCTCTTTAATCAGCAGAAACCTACAAAAATTCAGGCATTCACCTTTCTAACCCCCCCCCCCATTTTAGGGCTCAGTGGAGGTTACAGTTTCAACAGTTACAATAGTGACGGCTTGGAAGTCCCCTTCTCCACCAACCTTATCAGCTTGGCATGAAAAAATATGGGACCAAATTGTTATGGCCACAGACAACCTCTACACCAACCTACTCCAAATATATTCGTATATGGACACCTGTACTAAGCTTCATGTCAGCACAGGACTTGCTTCCCTCAAATCCAACCTATCATAAATGGCTCCATCTATAAAGCACTGTTGAATCTGACGATTTGTTAAGAACTCTACCCAATGACCAATGTTTCTTTATCCCAGGAACACTAGCTTAATGAGTTATACTGGATTCCTCTTCAAGTTTTGTAGATGGTTATAAGAAATAGACTGTGAGTTTACCGGTTAAATGTTATGACTTTTGGCTTATCCTACTATAAAAAGAGGAGGTTACAGTCTCAAAGCAAGTAAAATTTCAGGTGTTTCCAAGCATACTTGAAACTGGAAAGTATTTCAGATGTCTACACTTTGGGTTTGGGAATATTTGTAAGAAAAGAGCCATAGATAATATAAAAAGATAACATTGTAAGATGGTGGGAGAGGAAATAAGATCTGATTCATACATTCCAAAGTGACTGGTATCCCAGAAAAGTTAGAATTCATACTTCATCATACCATGCTTCTGATATCATCAAAGCAATGGTACATTTGAAGTCCATGAGCTTTAGATGTCTATGAGGTCCTTGACTCATGCCTTCACAGATATGATCAGAAGCACACTCAAATTAGTCAGTTCATGCTTTTAGAATAGCAAATTCTAATGAATGTACAATTTGATTCTACAAACAAAATGTGTGTGTGTATTGTGTTTAGCATGATGGCTTCAGAGTCAAAGACTTCACCAGAATCCAGCATTATCCAAATTAGCAATTTCCAAGGGCCATTTTTAGGGTACCAACCTTTGATCAATTAGCCAATTAGGTTCATCATTTAAAATAGTTTGCTCAGCAGCAATTATAAACATTACATGTATTGAAAACAACTGTGGGTTGTGGGCACGTGTCATCTTAAGAGGGACACTCTTTTCCCACACAGAAGAGGGAATAAATCTTAGATGGTGCCTGCTGTGGCTTGTGGGCATAAAGCAGTAACCATTTTTTCTTTCAAATTGTTGTTTCATTCAAATAAAATGCTTCTGATTTGATCCATTAATTAATTTATTTTATCACATTTTTGTCCTGTGCAGGTTCATCATTTAAAATAGTTTGCTCAGTTAAAAGCTGCCCTTAATTATGGCAGCAATTATATTGTATTCAATTACATGTATTGAAAACAACTGTGGGTTGTGGGCACGTGTCATCTTAAGAGGGACACTCTTTTCCCACACAGAAGAGGGAATAAATCTTAGATGGTGCCTGCTGTGGCTTGTGGGCATAAAGCAGTAACCATTTTTTCTTTCAAATTGTTGTTTCATTCAAATAAAATGCTTCTGATTTGATCCATTAATTAATTTATTTTATCACATTTTTGTCCTGTGCTCTCCCCACAAGCAGGCTCAGGGTGGGTTACAACCCATTAAAACAGTTAAAATTCAGTACAGAAGTCCAATTTAAAGTACAGCATATCTAGAAACTCTAAAATGGTAATCAGTCCCCAAAGCCAAGGGTACACCTGCAGTCCATGCACAGAAGGATCAGTAAGTTGGGCAGGTGGTCATCAAACCCCATCAATAGTATGTCTGCATACAGAAAGAGAGAAGTGGGATGAGGCTAAACGGATGTCTTTGGGGCCGGGACCACCAGAAAACGTTGCTCCGAGGAGTGCAAGGCTCTCCAGTCCTGCAGATATGATGGCCCCAGATCACATAGGGCTTTGATGGTTAATACCATAACCTTGAACCTGATCTGGTACACAACTGGAAGCCAATGCAGCTGACACAACACTGGCTGCATGTGCGTCTGCACAGATGACCCAGACAGGAGGCATGCCTCTGCATTTTGCACCAATTGAAGTTTCCAGGTCAGGGTCAAGGGCAGCCCTGCACAGAACAAGTTGCAATAATCTAGTCTGGAGGTGACCATTGAGTAGATCACTGTGGCTAAGTCACAGGAAGAAAGGTAAAGAACTAGTCACCTGACCTGCTGAAGGTGATAGAAGGCTTACCAGGCAACACTCATGACTTTGGCCTTCATGGAAAGTGAGGCATCCAACATCATTCCTACTCTTCTCACCATTGGCACTGGTGTTAGTGGCACCCCGTCAATGGTGGTTGACAAGTCTTAGTGAAGCTAAGAAAAACAGAAAACAACTGTGAGCTGAATTTCCCACAAAAATATATATACAAAAGGAGACTTCAACAAAGTGAAATGCATATATAGTCTGAAATGAATCTATTCATATAATCCCTCATAGGAAAATACAGAAGCCAACAAGATCCGTAATAAGAAAATACAGAGTCCAAAGTATAAATATACAAGATAAATATACAACACTTTTCCTAGGTAATTTTCAGTGTTTCAGACTTCTGGTCCTTCCTCAGGAACAAAGAACAACTGTTGGGAGTCTCATTTGGTTTCCTTATAGGATAATGCTATTCTGTTTCTTCAACATTGGGCAAGGTCTCCTAAGCTCTAGTCAGCACCTCTAAAGGCTGTTTCTATGTAACAGGACCAAAACATGCCTCCATGGGCCATATGTTGTGCTCCTCAGCCCTATACTTTTACTTCTCCTTTTGATCACTACTTAGCCATACTCTCACCTTTGCGACTTTCAGCTATATACATATTAGGCTCCCATTGATGTCTTTATGAGAGAATGGCGTTAGGAGAGACGGAGCTTCATGAATGCACAGGGCCTTTTCCCCTTTAACAGAAAGCCCCAACTAGTGAACTCTGGGATCATTGTCATCTGTGCTATTTTTCATCATCTAAATTCTACCCCCCATCAGGCCACTCCCCTAGTTTGGCAAAAGACAGTTTGGGACCCTGTTTTTTTGTCAAATCATTCCTACCATGCAGTGTCATCAATCACATGTATTCAAGGAATCTGACTCATGATTTTCTAATGGATCTTTTTCTTTTTTGCCATCAAGTCATAGCTGACTTATGGTGATCCCATGGGGTTTCAAGGAAAGAGATGTTCAGAGGTCATTTGCCATTGCCTGCCTCCACATCATGGCCCTCATATTCCTTTGGTGGTCTGCCTTCCAAATACTGATCAGGGCCAACCCTGCTTAGCTTCTGAGGTCTGACAAGATTGGGCTAGGCTGGGCTATCTAGGTCAGGGCACTAATATATGTACTTATCCAAAAATCTAATCTCAACATGGTCACCTGCTCATATACAAGCCTGTAT
>NW_015165257.1:170091-194132 GCF_001447785.1 Gekko japonicus
GACGCCACTACCCAAAAGGTGAAGAAAAAGGTACAAAAATTGGAAAAGAAGCAAGTCTCCACAGAAGAACAACTTTTACAGCTGCAAATGGAGAAGGCAAACCTGGTCCTCCGATTTCAGGGTGTCCCAGAATCTAAAGGAGATAATCTGAAACAAATGTTGAGCGAAGCATTAGCCCCGGTGACAGATTTGACGGCGGAGTACTTGATGAGCAAAATGGATGTGGCCTATAGGTCATATTCTGTATATATAAAAAAGAATAATCTGCCTGGGGAAATAGTAATGATTCTCGAAGAGACATGTGAGGGATACTATCCTGAGAGCAACGACAGGGACAACCTTGAAAATCAGGGATAGCACCATCAGGATCCTTAAAGACATCCCATTTGAAATAAGACAAAGGAAATACAAAGATTTAATACATCAGGATCCTTAAAGACATCCCATTTGAAATAAGACAAAGACAAAGGAAATACAAAGATTTAATCCTTTTTCTTCAAACAAACGCAATTAGCTACCGGTGGTTGTATCCAGAGGGTGTAACCTTCAAACTTCAAGATAAAAAGGAAAAGATTGACTCTGTTTCCAAAGCACGAGACTTTTTGAAAATCCAAATGGGCGAGCAAGAGAAAGGTGATAAAGAGGACAGTAATTCCAGTGGCAAGCTGGACTCGGGGTTTTCTGGAGAGGACTCTCTGTCAGAGAAGAGGGCAGCGGCTCCTAAAAGTACTTATAAACTGCAAAGAAGACAGGACAAGAAGAAGTGAAGGCTGAAGGACTCTGTATTGTGCCTTTGAAAACGGTTGATAGTAATGAGATGCTTTGGGGGTTTTCTTTTTAACAGTTAATTTAAGATTCAAAAGTTGTATTAGCAGACTTGACTAAGTTCAAAAAATTCAAAAAATTGTTAGCGAGTTTAGAACTGACTTTGTAAAGCGATTTTGAGGATCTCCTCTCTTGGGATTTTAGATAGTAGTGGGTATTCTTTTCTTTATCCCTAATTGTAGTTCTCTTTCCTTATTTTCATTGTAGATTTGTAGTCTTTAAGAAAATGTAATAAAAAAATCCCCTTGGGGGGCCAAAAAAAAAAATCTGTTGGGAATTTGGGTCACAGTGCGTGTGTAGACAGAAAGCCTGCCAGTACCGACATGAGTGCCCCCTTTGTGGGGGATCCCACCCCTTCTCAGCGTGCTTCCAAGGGAAGCTTAGGAACGGGCAGAGGAAGACAGAGGGAAGCGAGATGGCCCAATCTGCTGGAAAAGGGCCCCAGCCCCGTGCTTGAGGAATTATCCCAAATGGGATCCCATACCCACTAAGTCTGTGGAGCGCATGGACTTTTTTTGTGAAAATCCAGGGCCCCGATGAGACCGCCTCATTTCCTGGCGTCTCTACGTTGGGCCGCCACCAGGTGTTCCTTTTCCAACCTGGCTGAAGCTCTCCTAAATCAGTTCCTCATGGGACTATGGGAGCCCAAGCTCAGGAGGAGACTGATCAGCCAGGAGGACCTGGACATCGATAAGGCGATCCGAGAGGTAACCACTTTTGTGAAGTCCCACCAAGACCGCCGTGCCAAGGCGGTGCACAGCACCCAAGCTACGGTCGGCTCCGACGCCTCGGACAAGGAAGAAGTGCTCCAGGTTCACCACTGGTCATCGCAGCGCTCACATCAGTCGTCCTCCAACTCGAGTAAGGGGTCTTTGGCTACCTTGGCTCCATGCACCAGCTGCAGGGAGGACTACGAGCATCAGTCGTGCCGATTCAGGAACGCCATCTGCACGACATGTAACAAATCGGGGCACATCGCCAGGGTCTGCTGCTCCAAAGGGCAGCACCCAAAGACTTCTGCCCACCAGGCTTTGACAGACGAGTTCCTTGTCCTCCCTCGGCCCACCACCAGCAGCATCTGGTATGTAACTTGCCCCATAATAGCCCCAACAAAGTGCATGTTACTGTTCTCATAGAGGGGTCCCCCTGCCACGTGGATATTGATACGGGTTCTTCGTATTCCATACTCTTCATGGATACGCTCCGCCAGCTGTGTCTCAAAGGCCCCCCCTGCAAAAGCCATGGGGTTTCACGTTACGGGACTTCAATAAGAACCCCGTGGCGGTACGGGGCTGGGGCAAGTTCCAGGTGCAGTTCCAGGACTTTAACGGCCATTTAGACCTGCTGGTGGTGGAGGAGCAGCTCTCCAGCCTGCTGGGCCTCTCCTGGTTCAGGCCATTGGGACTGTCTTTGAATGGGGTTAACCAGGTCCGGTCTCAGGATTTTGGCGCTGCATGTGCTGAATTTTCTCGTGTTTTTGATGGCACCCTGGGGCAGTTTTCTGGGCCCCCTATTTCACTAGACCTGGACCCTGCTGTGCGCTGTATTCACATTAAGGCCAGGCTGCCGCCGCTGGCAATGAAGCCTAAGATTGAGGCTGAGCTGGATTGCCTGGTGGAACAAGGGGTTTTGGAACCGGTCGCATCTGCACGGTGGGAAACTCCCATAGTCACCCCGGTGAAACCAAACGGGGACGTGCACATTTGTGCAGATTATAAATGCACACTTAATAAGGCTCTGCAGGCACACGCTTATCCGGTGCCGGTGGTGAGCCATATGTTGGCTGCTTTGGCGGGGGCCCGGGTCTTTGGTAAGTTGGACTTGGCCCAGGTGTATCAGCAATTTCCTGTTGATGCCGCCACGGCTGAGGCTCAGACAATCACGATGCACAGGGGGGCTTTCAAGGTGCACCGCCTTCAGTTCGGAGTCTCGGTCGCGCCGGGCATTTTTCAATCTTTTATGGATTCACTCCTAAAAGGTATCCCCAGAGTTCAGCTGTTTTTAGACGATGTGCTGATCACCGCCCTAGACCACTCGTCTTTCGCTGACTGGCTGCGGGCTGTGCTGCATCGCTTCGACATGGCCGGGCTCAAGGTCAAACGAGAGAAGTGTCTGCTGGGGGTCCCTCGTGTCGAGTTTCTGGGCTTCGTGGTAGACGCCTTCGGCATCCACCCCGCCACGGACAAGGTGAAAGCCATCACTCACACACCGCCTCCATGGTCCAAATCGGAGCTGCAGGCTTTTCTGGGGCTCCTGAACTTTTATCATTCATTCTTGCCCCTCAAAGCTGAATTTGCTGAACTGCTCCACCGCCTCCTGGACAAGTCGGTGCCTTGGGTCTGGGGTCTGCCACAAGCAGCTGCGTTCCAAGCAGTCAAGGACCTCCTAGTGTCACACTCGGCCCTGGCTCATTTCAACGAGGCACTCCCTGTTGTGCTGGCTTGTGACGCTTCGCCTTATGGGGTCGGGGCAGTCCTGGGACATTGGCTGCCGGACGGCCGCGAGGTCCCAGTTGCCTATTATTCACAGACTTTTCCTGCTGTGGAGCGCAACGATGCACAAATTGATAAAGAGGCATTGGCTATTGTAGCGGGGGTGAAGAAATTTCACCACTATTTGTATGGGCACCCGTTCACAGTCCTCATGGACCACAAGCCACTGCTTGGCCTCCTCGTCCCTGACTGCCAGACCCCTCAGATGATTTCGCCCTGGGTGCTTCGCTGGTCTATTTTCTTGGCTGGGTACTCGTACTCGCTCAGTCATCACCTGGGGAAGGCGATGGGCCATGTGGATGCCCTGAGCCACCTGCTGCTGCCTGTCTGCAACCTGGATCTGGCACCCGCTCACCAGGTCACACTTCTGGAGTCCCTTCTGGATCAGCTGGTTCACATCAAGGAGGTGGCTCGCTGCACCTCGAAGGACAAGGTACTCAGCCAGGTCTGGGACTGGGTGGTAAGGGGGTGACCCGCGGCCAAAGGAGATCCAGATTTTACTCCCTTTGCTTCCCGGAAGGACGAACTGTCCGTCCACAGGGGCTGTGTGCTGTGGGGAAGCAGACTGATCATCCCTAAGCCCTTACGGGAATGGGTCCTCGGCGCCCTTCACAAGGCGCATCCCGGGGTGGTGTACATGAAAACCTTGGCCCGGAGTTATGTCTGGTGGCCTGGGCTGGACAAGGACATTGAGGACATAGTTAAGAGGTGCCAGCCCTGCCAAATGGCAGGAACCACCACGGGCCCCAAAAAGGGCCTGGGAATCCTCTCACTGCCCCTGGTCCAGGTTACACTTGGACTTTGCTGGACCTTTCCAGGGGCAGCTTTTCTTTATACATGTAGACTCCTACAGTAAATGGCTGGAGGTAGTTCCAGTACCCTCCACGTCATTGAAGGCGGCCATCCAGGCAATGTGGCGGATATTCAGCGCCCAGGGGATCCCCAACACGTTGGTCATGGATAACGGGATGGCGTTTATGTCAAGTGAGTTCCAGGACTTCACAAGCTATTACGGAATCCACCATGTCCGGTTGGCCCCATTTCACCCTGTGACCAACAGCCAGGTGGAACGCATGGTCCGGACTATGAAGAATGCCCTCCACTGCCTGGACTCCTCGGACTGGGATTATAAAATGGCTGCTTTCCGTTTCAGCCAGCAAACTACGCCCCACACCACTACAGGCCGCAGTCCAGTGGAGCTACTTCTCGGCTGCCGCCTGATGACCCAACTGGACTGCCTGCACCCTGACCGTGCACCAGGAGAAGCTCCAGCCACAGAGACCCATGAGACAGCCAGGGGATTCTTTACGAAGGATCCCGTATATGCAAGGAGCTACACCCGGGGTCCTGTCTGGATTCTGGCTTGAGTGGTGAGTTAAGGGCCCGAGGTCTTACGAGGTTTCATGTGAGGACGGACAGATACTGCATCAGCATATCGATCAGTTGCGCCGCCGAACCTTGCCTCTGGAACCCGAGGACTTGGACCTGGCAGAAACCCCAGATGACCCGGCTCTTCTCCAACCAGGACCTGTCTAACCTGTGCCTCTGCCCAGGATGCCCGAGGAACTGCTGCCAGCAACACCGGCCACACCGGCACGGGAGCCCATGGCGCCACCCTCAGACAGCTCTCCCACCAAGGCTGTCAAGGGAGGCGCTAGCCACCACTCCGGAGCTTCGCCACTCCTCCCACACACAAAAGGCACCTGCTCATTTAAAGGATTTTATCTGTGGGTGCACTGCAGACCAAGGGGGAAGGGGTGTAATGTATCATGACCCAACCACGTGGTCAGCTTGGGCACCAAGCGGTCAAGAGCAAGCATCAAGCTTAGGTCCAATAGACAAAGGACGATGTGGATTCTAGCCCACACCAGTCAGAGGCTAGGCTCCGGGCCGAGAGCCTGTGGGACTCTCAGCCACTAGTTTGGACCTATTGGGAAGTGGGGGTGTGTTATGGGTGGTGGTTTTACGGGGGATTTAAGCCTGCCTGCAAGCCGGCTAAAGTTGTCTTGTTCTACACCAAATAAAGTACACTAAGATGAAATCCCTCATCTGTCTGCGTACTTTTCAGTGTTCATGGAAATGGTGCATGAGCTCTGTGTGCTTTTAGCACTTGAAAAGACTGAGGGGCCTGTCCAGGTGTGGACATTTGGTGGGGTTAAGCTTGACATACAGGCTTAGGCTTCCCATTTGCCAACTGGAAAGTTGGAGAATTTGCGGAGGCGGGTAGCCGAGTTTAGGAAAAAGAAGAAAGCCACTTTGCATGAGTTCCAGCAGTTGGCGGGTCACTTCAACTTTGTGTGCAAAGTTGTGGCACCTGGTAGGGCCTTTTTACGCAGACTGTGTGATGCCATGAGTGGTCTCTGGCTTCCTCACCATAGGATCTGACTTAATGCTGCTATCAGGGCGGATTTGGATATGTGGCTAGAGTTTTTGAATTCATTCAATAGGATATCATTTTGGAGAGAAGACCTGAAATTGGAAGATGAGCTCCAAATCCATTCTGATGTTAATGGGTCCACGGGTTTGGGGACCTATTTCTGGTGGCAGTGGTGTGCTGAGGAATGGCCTGCTGACTGGATTGAGTCAGGGCTTACCGGGGACCTTACCTTTCTGGAATTTCCCCCCATCCTGGTGGTGGTTTGGTTGTGGGGGAATGACTTGGGCAATCACACTGTTCATTTGTAGTGTGACGATTTGACTGTGGTGCAGGTCATTAATTCTCTCATGTTCAAGTCACATCGGGTCATGTCCCTCGTGCATGCCTTCACTCTGCGGTGCCTGCAGCTGAATATATTTTTTCCCCAGATTTGTGCCTGGGGTGGACAATGGGGTGGCTGACACTCTTTTTCACAAACTGATGGAGATGTTTCATCAGCTTGCCCCAGATGCTGTGTTGCAGCCAGTACAGATGCCACCGGAGCTCTGGTTGGTTGGAAGGCAGAGGTACACAGGGCAATAGGATTAGCCATTGCTCTAGGCATGAACTGGGCATATGACCATGCGGTCTGCCAGTTGGATGAGTTTAGACAGGAAGTGGGGTATCCCTGTTTATGGCCAATACCTGTTGACCACTTGTTACATTTTTGCACTCACTCAGTTGAGAAGTAAGGGCTTGGCTGTGAACTCTATAAAAGGGTTGCTTTCCGCAGTAGTTTACACAAGCAAAGCTGGCGGGTTTGCAGATTTTTCGGGCGACTTTTGGATTTTCAGGATGCTAGAGGGCTGCACACATGAGGTGGGGATGCGGGGTGATCTGAGGCAGCCTATCTCCCTTTCGGTTCTTAGGGGCCTGCAAGCCATTTGGAACGTTATCTGTGGGTCTCCCTTCAAGGCCTCTTTATTTCACATGGCCATGTTGGTCACATTTTGGGGGGCATTCCAAATAAGTGAGTTGGTGACCCAGCCAAAAATGGACAGGCCAGGTCAGGCTCTAATGGCTCAGGATGTATGTTTGGATGGCGACAAGGCTTATATTACCTTATGGCACTCAAAAACCGACCAGCGGCAGTTGGGGTCAGTAATTACTCTGGGTGGATGCTCAGAGATGGAGCTGTGCACGCGACCAGCGGCAGTTGGGGTCAGTAATTATTCTGGGTGGATGCTCAGAGATGGTCTCTGTGCTGGCTGCCTATATGGCGGTCCGTGGGTTTGAAAGTGGCCTATTATTCTGTCATCAAGAAGACTCAAGCCCGTTAACAAAGCATCAGTTTTGGGCCATCACTTCCAATGGCCTGTCAGCGGTGCGTTTTTGCACCCACACCTTTTGTATTGGTGCTGTGTCCACAGCGGCAGCTATGGGTTATTCTGCCTGGGACATTCAGTGCATGGGCAGATGGCGTTCTGTGGTGTATAAGGCATATGTCCACCCTGTGGTTGGGCCTTGAACTGCTGTTGCTGTTGTCCAGGTTTGGTTTGGATATTTTTTTGTTCTGTTGCTTACTGTTTTTTCTTTTCAGGTCCCATTGGCCAGAGTGACAGAAAGAGAGTTCTATCTGTGGACACAGTTTTGTATTTTGGGCTGTTCACCGAGCACAGCGGATGCCCATGGGCTCACAGTTGGGTCTCAGTCAGTGGGCTACAGTGGAGTGGCTGGGGCACCAAGGATTGCAGTGGCCTGGCCTTCTGCAGTTATTGTTTGGGTATAGGGTTGGTCCTTCTCATGTGCTGGTCATTCATCTTGGTGGCAATGATTTGGGCCTGATAAAAGGGAAAGCATTGATACTACAGGCTCAGGCCAATTTCCAATTCATTAAGTGGCTTTGGCTGGGAACATTGATTGTCTGGTCTGCCATGGTGCCATTCTTAGTTTGGCGTGTAGTTGAGGACCCCCTGGTTATTGACAGAGTGTGCCGCAAGGCCAATCATGAGATACAGAGATTTCTGGAAGGAGGCATTGGTCAGTTTTTGCCTCACCCAGGTATACAGGTGGACTGTGGCAGCATGTATCACAGTGATGGGATACATTTGTCAGAGTTGGACATATGGCAAGGGGTGCAGGGGGCCTTAGGGCTCCTGATGGGTGCAAGGGCCTAAGCTGAGGCTTGGCCTTTGCGATGGCAGGGTTGTGTTTGCATACAGATTACAGAATGGCATCATTGGCCACCTGCTGATTTTCTGCTTATGTATATAATTTGCAACAAAATAATCAAGATTATCCACCCCCCTTTTTGACATTGTAATGTTTTATTAGGTCTGGTCCACAGGTAGAAGGGAAAAGTACAGTTTTGCCTTTCATGGGGACTTATGAAGCCATTATTCTAGAGCCACTTTTCTCTGCATTCTTTAAAAAAAGTACAGCCAAGGCAGGAAATACACCCCAAACATTATAACCTAGATTCCTTGAAGCCCATTCTCATGGCCATTTAGTCCAGGCATTCAAGAACTGACAGAAGACAACTAACTTTATGATTTGCAACAAAAATGATTAGAACAAGGCCTAATGGGTATGGAATCAGAGGAGAGCACTAAGAAATTGGGGCAGGGATAGGGTCTGAGCTATTAATATATCTCTTAAAGGTAAAACTGTATGTCACAATGTCATATCCCTTGCTGAAGCCTTCTATACACGAAATCGATGAACATGTATGTTGTGGTGATAATTTATCTTGGCTTTTCCAGCCAAAGTTCTACTGTTTAAAAAAAACTGGAAAAAAAACATGCAGGAGAATAATTTTAAAGAAATCTCTGAGGAATCATTCTTCAGTGCCAGACAGAACCCTGAATTTAAAGCCTTACTAACATAATGACAGTACAGATGACTTGGCTTGTTGCTGGCTGAAAAGACATATCTTAATTAGGATAAAAATAGTAAATTACCTAAATATTGAGCACATGTACGAGAATATATTGCTAGTGACTAATACATGCTTTTGAAAGCCCAGCTAAATTTTTTTTCCTCAGTTAAAGCTTGCAATGCACTAGGACTCAAAAAACTATAAATATTTTTTGTCTGATGGCCTGTGTTTTCCTTTATATCTCTCATCTGTCAACTGGAAACAACTGCCTCATTCAGTGTACTTAAGTGTTACACTGTTTACAGATGGGTGGTATTTTAATTATTAATTATTACTGATATGGCAGTTTTAATATGCAAACTGCTTGGTGATGGTTCTCTGATTCACTCAAATAAGTCATTATTCAGGTATTCAGCTAAGTCATTATTTCTGTTATATGTTTTAGCATGGCCCAGGGAAATACAGGATTTTCTTATCACCTGGTTCAAAAAGCTGCCCATTTTGGATATCCTGGGCTCATTAGTATCCCAGTGATATTTGTATGGAAACAGGATTCTTAATGTAGATCTGTTGTGCCAGAGAAACAAAAGATCACAGTTCAAGGTGGGGGGAATCCACATTCCTGATAGGTCAGCTTTCAGGAGATTCAGTACCAGTACTTTCCAATATCTGTCAGCTGGGAGACCTGTGACTGAATCCTCCAGTGTTTTAAGAAGGCTAGTAAAAAGTGCTCCAGACCTCTGATTCAGTGTATGGGGGGGTGGAGTGGGGTGGGAAGAACATGACCAGCCCAATAATTCGGGGTGCCCTAGGTTGGGGAAGCAACCCCTTCATGCTGTGGGGAAGTGGGAAGCCACTGCTTGTCCTCCTTACCCCCTCCACACCACAAAGATACAAGAAAATGCTGCCTGCCCTCCCTTCCCCTCGAATTTTGGCACTGCTGTACAATGTTCCCTCTAAGCTGTGGAGTGTTGTGAGCAAAAATTCTATTTTGTGAGCTACTGGCATTAAAGTTGTGAGCGAGCGATTTGGCTACTGCATAAATTAGTTGGCTCTGGAGCCATCCTTCCTGAGCTAAGACAAAAATGTGTGAGCCGGAGGCTAAAAAACTGTGAGCTAGCTCACACTAACTCAGCTTAGAGGGAACACTGCTGCTGTATCATAGTGAACTGGAACCATTTCTGTTTCTATCATTAAATATTTTAAGCAGGAAAAGAAGTATAAAAATACATATCCACCTATGTCAGACTGGTCTATGACCGTAATAAACTTGATAAACTTGAAACTTCTTCCCATCCCTTTCTTTCTGTTAGACCTCTATGAATTCTGGTGGAGATCCAGTTAAATATCTCCCAGCTTTTAAATTCTTTTAACCCTTGAGGCTTCTGAGTGAAGCCTTGGGCTAGCTGTTCAGTAGGGCAGAAACTGGTGGAAGTAGAAATATTCAGATGCTGCCACAACCTTTCCACAGCACCTATCTTATCTGATTGCTAACTGGGGTTGAAGGCTTGGGTTCTTCAATCCCAGAGATTTTGAGCAAAACCCCTGCTTTTGGTTCTTTGAATTGTCAACCATGGACCAGGATATTTCAGAAAAGCAATTCTCAGTGATATTACAGGTGTACACTAATATTATCCACTTGCTCTACTCAGGCCCAGGTCACATGGGCCAGATAACATGGGGGGGGAGGTGCGGCTGTTTGCCCCGGAGCAAAATAAAGTGCGGTAGCTTGATCACACGGTCCCCCGAGTCTCCGCACTTAGGCTATTAGCTGGCGATCACATGGTGATGCTGGAGCATGGCAAAAAAGTGGTGCGGCAAGCATTTAGCATTTGTGCACATGCGCAGTTCCGAGGAGCAGCACTGCTTTCAGTTACGTGTTTGTGCACATGTGCTTACAAAAAGCATCCGGTTTGCGATGGGACCTGTACGGGCGCCGGATGCCTTGGGATACTAGTGCTCCCATGATCAGACGCCCACCCCTGCCCCATGTTTTCCAGATACTAGTGCACTTTCCGTGGTACTTTTTTTACTGCGCATCTTTGGCAGGACGTCACGGGTTGGCCACGGTTGCGCTATGCTTCCCAGATGTTGCGGTGTGATCACACCCCAAAAATCCACCTGACATTCGTGCCTTTAGCATGGCAAATCCTCCGTGTGAATGGGGCCTTGGATGTGACCTAGTAATATGGCCTTTCTGACCTGGAACACACCAGCTTAAATAGTTGTTAAACTGCCCTGAGCCATAGCATTTTATGTACCTGTACACAGAGGATAAAATGAAGAAAGAACACCTTTAATTGTGTCTCCTAAATCTGTGTCCAAGAAATGTCAGCCTTTTATAAGTTCCTAGATGAATAATACCCCTTTTCTGTGATAACATCATTACAACTGCTAAGTTGTTTCTTGCTGCAATTAAGCCGTTTTTTAAAAGCAATTTTGCTCTGCATTTTGGTTCGTGGCTGATGAGCACCATGTTGAGTTTCAAAAGAATCATGAAATGTAGAGCAAATCTCAGCTGAAGCACTCTGCGCCTGGCTATTCAGAAAAAGATTTATGTCATTTCCTCCCAAAACAGTAAGCTGGCCCATGAGTGCATGATAATGAAGATTTATCTGGAAATGTGGCTCTGTTGAGAGTTTACCCTTTTCAAGTCAATCTGGTTTGAATTTGCTTGCTTTGAAATCTCAGTGTAGAAGTTAAAGTAATTACCTCGATAGACTAAAAATCTACTGCCAAATCTTTATGATTTTCAATCAAAATAAAAAGCAGCTACTTCTAAGAGAATTTTCCCTTGAGGCTAGTATCCTTGACTTCATCGAACAAAACAGGAAAAATCCCACTAACTTGTAGCCTGATACTCAAAAGGAGATTGCACTAGGGTGTTGAATCTGAAGTTGCTCATGTGTGTGGCACATGTACCCACTTGTCTTTGTAGAATCCCTTTGATCTTCATGTGCAAGGATATTTTAGTGCAGGCCTGGGACAAGCAAAATATTTACATAGGTACTCCAGGACACTGAGAGGGCCACATAGGAGACTAGGCAGGGGGACAAGCAGAAGAAGAGCTGGCATTTCATGAGAACATCTGGATTTATTTCATTCAAAGCACAGAAGTATGGAACTTCCTTTAAATACCTTCCTTTAAACATGTATTTAAATACCTGTGTACATTTGTCTAGGATGGATGAATATGCCCCCTTCCCCCCACTTTTGTTTTCATATGTTGTCATTTTGAATAGTTGCTGTCCCCTTTTTTGTTGCTGGAATTAATAATTTGTTTGTTCTTTTGACACAACTGATGCATAATGAGCAACGACAAGTTATGGATGACCAATTCTGATGTATGGGCACAAGAAAAATTCATAATTCAGAAATGGGGATATTCAGATTCAGCCAACAAGGTTATGACATTTTATAATTTTATATTTGACATCCCCTGTTTTATTGTTCAAGACTTGGCCACCAAAGGGAGTAATAAACACCTCCCTTTACCACTTCTTTGCAGCCTCTAGAAATTGAGCAACAAAATAAGTACATTGGGAACCAGAATCCTCTAAAAGGAACTGGACCTTTTGCTCTAATGTCGCTAGGGGAAGCATAGTCCATTTATCAAGGCATGGCATAATCCATTTTAGCCTATGCTGGAGCACATAAGTACTCTGCAGGAGAATATGTACAATAGAGTCCACTGACTGGAGGGGACAGGAACATAACCAATCTAAAAAGGGATCCTTAGCAGATAACCCAACAATACCATTGAAAAGGTACAGTTGAATCGTGAATGCATAAAGGTCCTACATAACTTTGGGCTAACCAAGGAATCTAAATAAGAGGGGAGTTGACCTTTGGATGAAAGGCCCAAGGCAATGTGGTTGCCAACCTCCAGGTGGGGGCTGGAGATCTCCTGGGATTACAAGTGATCATAAATCAATTCACCTGGAGACAATGGCTTTGGAAGGTGGACTGTATGACATTGTACCACACTGGAGTCCCACCCCACCCTCCTTGGGCTCCTCTCCCAAAATCTCCAGGCATTTCGCAACCCAGACCTGGCAACCCTATAAGACAAGCAGAGAACATGTCTTCCAAACATCCAAATGAGTATACCTCTTATCTCTGGCATGAATCAGTTTGGCCACATGGTAACATCCCTACTGGGAAGCCTAACTGGATAAGAATTGCCAAACATTTGGGTATATAAACACATATGCAAATGGGCTATTACATCTACATGTTTCATGTTTGTTTGCTTTTTTCTGGGAAGCATAAGTCTAATTCTTGTGTTTACAGAAGCAGATCTAATGAATAGAGCTACCCTTACTCACTGTAGTAAGCCAGCAATCATTCTGTTGACTACTTGCAGACCTGTATTCTGCATCTACATGCAGAGCCAGTTTGGTGTAGTGGTTAAGAGCAGCTGACTCTAATCTGGAGAACCAGGTTTGATTCCCCACTTTTCCACATGCAGCCAGCTGGATGACCACAGTTTTGCCAATCAGCCACAGTTCTGTCAGAGCTCTTCTCTCAAGGACAGTTCTCTCAGAGCTCTCTCAATCCCACCTACCTCACAGGGTGTTTGTTCTGGGGAGAGGAAGGGAAGGAGATTGCAAGCTACTCTGAGAATCTGAGTGAAGGGTGGGGTATAAACCCAACCCCTCCTCCTCCTCCTCCTTCTGTAGTAAGATGGTGATTTTGTTGTTTCATCTCCTGGAAGTACAGAAATATCAAACAATTCATCCTGGAAGCTCCAGAACACCACCACTGAGCAATGTTTCTCTATTCATGTTACTGTAATGAACTTGAAAGACAGGTGAATCAATTCATTATTTAATGTATTGATTGTGGTCAGAGATAATTGTATTAGGTGGACATAATATATGTGCAAAGCACTAGACTGCTGCTATGGTATGGGCAGGCTTACTGCAAACACTACTTTAACAAGAGTTTCTTAATCTGCATTTTCAAGTGATTACGATTTAACTGACATGAATATCTGAGCACATATTATCTAAGAGTCTCTCATTTTGAGTTGAAAACTACACTCCCAAGCACAAATTTCTGACCATGAAATTGGCAGTGAGATTTTTAATACCTTTACTCAGCTTTTTTTTTTTTAACCTGGTATTTATTAACTTTGTGAACTTCATTACAGCAAGCATGATCTGTGAATGGAAATATGTTCCTTGAGCTTTCCTACCATCATTGCTAATTTTTTAAGAAAAAATCTTATTCATGATTTTATTTGGGTGACTTCTTCCCTATAGAAGTTTCAATCATAAGGCCAAGAAAACTACAGTTTCTATCAACTCCATGAAGAAATGGTGCTAGAGAATGCTAGGAAATGTTATCTGAAGCAAAAATAGACCACAGTCATGCATTACCACTGTGTAAAGATCACAGTGATACTCATACCTTTGGAAATGCCAAGTTTGTGGGTTGTGGGTAGAGTGAGATAGCCCATTGGATAGGAGTCGGCATTTTGTGAGCCATATCAAGTTGGATTCAAATTCCCTATTCAAAAATATTATTTTTTGTGTGCAGAGAAAGTTTATTTTTTGAGGTCCTTCACTCAAAGTTTGTCATCATTAATAGGGATAGGAAAAAAAAATGCATTTTTGCAGTTCAGTTCATGGTTTGTGCCTGAACCACAAACTGAACTGCAGACCCATACAAACCAGGGAGGCTGGTTTGTGAACCAACCCGGTTTGTATCACTTCATGAGCCATTTACAGTTTAAACCCCTGCTTTTTGTTCCCTACTGCTTTTCATGGAGAGCAGAAAGCAGGGGGCCATTTAAACCACTGTTTCTGCTCCCCACAAAAAGTTGCAGGGAACAGAAAGCAGGGGTTTAAATGGCTCCCAGGCATTTAAACCAAACAGCTGAGCAGTGGGGAGCTCCTCACTGCTCAGCTGTTTTTTGTTTAAACCCCTGCTTTCTGTTCTTCATGAACAGCCACGAATTGCATCAAAATTTGTGAAAGTTCATGGGAATTTTTCAGTTCACAAACATTGCTTTGTGAACCACAAGCTGGCCAAAATGCATGATGAACTTTAGTTCATCAGCCAACTCATGCCCATTTCCAATCATTAGTTTATCATAACTTCTAACGCCCTTTGAAACTGTTTATGCATTTAACTCTCTGGTTTTTTTGAAAGAGCAAGTTCATAGTTTGGGGGTACTACTGGATCCTGGCCAACAGTTGGAGGATCAGTCTCTTCTGTGTAATGTAGTGCCTTTTATCAGCTCTGACTGGTTTACCAGCTACAGCCATTGCTAAAAAAGTGTTATCAGGCCACTGTGATCCATGGTCTGATCACATCCAAGTTAGATTACTGCAATGTAGGGTCACTTAGAGGTGAGCACAGGGGGGACAAAATTCCTGGGGTCCATCAGCTGGAGGGCCCCTGAAGCCAGCTTCATGGAGCATTCAGAATGCATCATAATGTATTTTAATTCTAATACAGTTCTGCACTGCAGCCACTAGGGTCACAGGGAAGGCTGAGCACAGTAAACAGCAATGGTGCTGACTATCTGCTGGCAGTGCCTTTCTGCAAAGTTTACGACAAGGAGGCAAACACTTGCATGTCCTGCTAAACCCATTAATCAAGCCAGCACTGGAGCAAGGCAAGACCAGCCAGCACAGCTCATGGCTGTTACAGAATGACTATGTGATGATCAGAATGACCAGGATGCAGCTTCCTAATAAGGTTGTCATCTCTAGCGATCTATGGTTTCCCTCTTACTTTTCTTCTACCCAGCTCCATAGTTTTATCTGCTGAGCCAGATCTTGCAAAATGGTAGCCATGTTAGTGCGTTGTAGAAAATAAGACAATCTTTCCTCTTTTCCTCTCTTCTACAGTTTCCTTCTCCTTCATTTTGCTTCATTTCTCTTTCCCATCCTTCTAATTTTTCCTCCCCCCCATTTGTTAGTCTTTGTCACTCCTTCTCTGGTTGGCAACTTAGAACATACTTAATAGTATAAAGCAGCAAGCCCTTATTAATATTATTAACAGAGGTAGTAGTAAAAGGCTCTTTCCCCTTCTCCTTACATGCATGGTAATGGAATGTTAAACTGTTCTAGTGGTTACACACGTGGAACAAAAGTTAGAACTCCCCCCCCCCAATTAAGTGTAATTACATTTTAAACACTGTTCAGGCAGTGGGTTATTTGTTATTGTATTGATGGGACATCTAATATCCCTTTGCAAATGCTACTTTGCTACTGCAGTCATTAAGCTTCATGTTATATGACAAATAACACAATCTTTTCAGAAAATATGTCAGCAAAATCAATTCCAGTACCGTTCATCCAGCACTATCACATAATGAATTTGCCCCTGCTTTTTTTGCTAGATAAAGGTACAAGGGTAAACTTAAATAGATTTCTTATTGATTTACTAATTGAAGATTTATTGTGTCATTTTTTTTTGAACTGCAACTGTAAGAAGTGTGCCATAGATACACACTTGCCCTAGGTACAAATACAAAATTACAAAATTAGACACGTGGTTTGGATCAGGTTCTTGGAAGGGGGGCAGGTGGAAGCTTTGTCCAAGAGCCCATGCTTGCTCTTGGTAGCCCTGCTGTAATGTGCTCTACATGGGGCTGCCTTTAAAAATGGTTTGGAAGCTTCAATCTGTCTAAAACATGGTACCCAGGTTACTGTCAAGGCCACTATCACCCCTGTGCGGAAAGATCTGCACTGGTTTTCCACCTGTTTCTGGGCACACTTCAAAGTGCTGGTTCTTACCTTTATGTCCCCAAAGGCTCAGGACCAGAGTACCTGAAGGACAGTCTCCTCCCATGGTATCCAGCCTGTCAGTTAAGATTTGCCTCTCAAGCCCTGCTCTCTGTGCCTTTGGAACACCTTCCTCCTTGAGGCTTGCCTGGCACCTATTTTACTTTCTCTTAGGCACCAGGTCAAAAGACATTTTCCCCTCAGACTTTTAATTAGTTTATTTTTAAAAAATTGATCAGATTTTAATGGTCTGCTTCTGTTTCGTGGATCATTTTTATGCTGCTTATGTCCATATTTAAAGGATTTTTAAAAATCTCTTGTTTTTAATATTGTGACGTGGTTTTAAGTGTAAGCTACTTCAAGCAGGACTCTGAAGAGGTGGCATAAAAATATCCTGAATAAATAAGGGAAGGGGAGGAGGGGAGGGGGGAAGGAAGGAAGGAAGGAAGGAAGGAAGGAAGGAAGGAAGGAAGGAAGGAAGGAGAGAGATCCAACATGTGGGCCCACACCTCCTGGGACATTCATAGGAACTCATGAATACAGCCTACTTAAGTAGACTATTTTTGTAAGCTTTTTTCCGATGTTGTGTCTACCCAATCTAGGAGCCTTCCAAGTATACATAGTGGGAGTAAGGAAGAGCTGACTCTAATCTGGGAGAACCGGGTTTGATTTCCCACTCCTCCACCTGCACCTGCTGATGGGACCTTGGGTCAGTCACAAGCTCTGGCACAGCTGTCCTTGAAAAAGAGCAGTTTGTGTCAGAGTTCTCTCAGCCCCACCCACCTCACAGGGTGTCTGTTGTGGGGAGGGGAAAGGAAAGGAGTTTGTAAGCCGCTTTGAGACTCCAAGTGAAGGGCGGGGTATAAATCCAATCTCTTCTTCTTCATCTTCTTCTATTGCCCACTCAGAGCGGTGGTAGTGGGAATTTTATTTTTATTTTCTTAAAAAACAGTAACATCACTGAAGAGCAAATCAATTAATAACCATAAGACCCATAGAGTTTCAGACGATTCCTAGCGCTACTCTGTCACTTCCACTTTGTATCTGGAAGTGATGTAGTCAGGGGTCATTTCCTGCAGAGTTCTTGTATTGTGAGAAAGGGAGAAAAGAACCTCTTTCTCTACCTGCTCTATCCCATACATAATCTTATAAACCTCAATCATGTCTCCCTTCAGTCGTCGTTTCTCCAAGCTAAAGAGCCCTAAGCGCTTTAACCTTTCCTCATAGAGAAAGTGTTCCAACCCTTTTATCATTTGAGTTGCCCTTTTCTGCACTTTTTTCAAAGCTATAATATCCTTTTTAAGATGTGGTGACCAGAACTGCACACAGTATTCTAAATGAGGTCACACCATTGATTTATATAGGGGCATTATGATATTGGCTGATCTGTTTACAATACCCTTCCTAATAATCCCCAGCATAGCATTGGCCTTTTTTATTGCAGGCACACACTGTCTCGACATTTTCAGTGAGTTATCTACTACAACTCCAAGATCTCTCTCTTGATCAGTCTCTGCCAGTTCAGACCCCATCAATGTGGGGCATTATGATATTGGCTGATCTGTATTTGCTGATCTATATTTAGGACTTTTGGCTCCAATGTGCATCACCTTGCACTTGGCCACATTGAACCCCATTTGACATGTTGAGGCCCATTTGCCAATCCTAGACAGATCCCTTTGAAGTGCCTCACAATCCTCACTGGTTTTCACCACTCTGAACAACTTTGTATCATCCACAAATTAAGCCACTTCACTGCTTACTCCCAACTCCAAATCATTAATGAACAAGATAAAAAGCAGTGGACCAAGTACTGATTTCTGCGGTACCCCACTGCTTACCACCCTCCACTGAGAAAATTGCCCATTTATATTCACTCTCTGTTTTCTATTAATTAGCCAGTTTTTGATCCATAAAAGGACTTGTCCTTCTATCCCATGATTTTTGAGCTTACTTAGGAGCCTTTGATGAGGAACTTTATCAAAAGCTTTCTGGAAGTCAAGGTAAATAATATCTATTGGATCCCCCTTGTCCACATGTTTGTTCACCCCCTCAAAGAACACTAACAGGTTAGTGAGACAAGATCTTCCCTTACAGAAACCATGCTGAGTCTGCCTCAATAGGTTTTGTTCATCCATGTGCCTACTAATTCTTTCCTTAATAACGGTTTCCACCAATTTACCCGGTATCGACGTCAGACTGACAGGCCTGTAATTTCCCGGATCTCCTCTGGAACCCTTTTTAAAGATGGGAGTGACATTAGCTACCTTCCAGTCCTCAGGAATGGAGGCTGATTTTAAGGAGAGATTACATATTTTTGTCAGGAGATCCACAAGTTCACAATTGAGTTCTTTCAGAACTCTTGGATGTATGCCATCTGGGCCTGGTGATTTATCAGTTTTTAAGTTGTTTATCAGTTTTAGGACCTCCTCTCTCGTCACCTCAATCTGACTCAGGTCTTTCAACACCCCTCCCGAACTCAGCGGCTCTGGAGTGGGCAAGCACCTCTCATCTTCCACAGTGAAGACGGAGGCAAAAAATGCATTTAGCTTCTCAGCCATTTCCCTATCATCCTTCAGTACTCCTTTTACCCCTTGGTCATCCAAGGGCCCCACTGCCTCCCTGGCTGGTTTCCTGCTTCTAATGTATTTGAAGAAAGTTTTATTGTTGGTCTTTACATTTTTTGCTATATGCTCCTCATATTCCCTTTTTGCATGCCTGACCACAGACTTGCATTTTATTTGCCATAGCCTGTGTTCTGTTTTATCAGCCTCACTGTGACTAGCTTTCCACCGCTTAAAGGAATCCTTTTTACCTTTTACAGCTTCCATTACTTTGTTTGTTAACCATGTAGGCTTTTTCTTATACCTGTTTGTGCCTTTCCTAACCTGCGGAATATATTTTATTTGAGCTTCTAGAATTGTAGTTTTAAACAGTTTCCAAGCTTCCCCAATGGTTTTGACCCTTTCTACTTTTCCCTTCAGTTTCCTCCCCACATGTCCCCTCATATCAGAAAAATTACCCCTTTTAAAGTTAAAAGTGGTTGTGTGAGTCTTTTTGGCCAATTCCCTATTTGTACAAATGTTGAACTCAACAACATTATGATCACTGTTCCCAAGCGGTGCAATCACTTTTACATCTCTCACCAGGTCTTGAGTGTTACTTAGGACCAAATCAAGGATCGCCTCTCCCCTGGTAGGTTCCATGACCATCTGCTCCATAGCACAGTCATTTAGAGTGTCTAGAAACTCAATCTCTTTCTCTCGACTAGAACACATATTGACCCAATCAATGTGTGGGTAGTTAAAATCACCTATTACGACACAGTGTTTTTGTCTAGCTGCTATCTTTAATTCATTCATCATTTTATAATCCTCCTCTATCTTTTGATCCGGTGGGCGATAACAAACTCCCAGTGTTAAGTTTCCTTTTGGCCCCCCTATTTCAACCCACAGAACTTCAAGAAGCGAATCCAATTCTCTTAGCCTCTCGATCTTTCTGGACTTTATACCCTCTCTGACATACAGAGCCACCCCACCTCCAACCCTTCCCCCCCTATCCTTCCGATATAATATATAACCGGGAATCACCGTATCCCACTGATTTTCCTCATCCCACCAAGTTTCTGAAATACCCACAATGTCTATTTTTCCCTCTGACACCAAGCACTCCAACTCCCCGATTTTACCTCGGACACTTCGAGCATTTGTATAGAAACAGCTGTAATTTCCCATACTGGTTAAGCCTGCCACCTTCCTCTTGCAATCTCGAGACCTTGTCAGGCAGTCCATGTCACTAGCCATGGTCTCAGTGGACAATTTCAATCCACCTCCCTGTAGAAAAGCAACAGGTACCCCCTCATCTCTCTGAGATGAGCCAACCCGAACCAGAGACTTTTCATCTCCTGTCGGCTTTCCCCCAATATTCAGTTTAAAAACTGCTCTGCCACCTTTTTGATTTTAAGCGCCAGCAGCCTGGTTCCTTCTCGGGACAAGTGGAGACCGTCTCGCCTGTACAGCTCCCTCTTGTTCCAAAAAGAATCCCAGTGCCTAACAAACCTGAACCCTTCCCCTCTACACCATCGTCTCATCCACGCATTGAGACTCCTGATCTGTGCCTGTCTCTCCGGCCCTGCGCGTGGAACAGGTAGCACTTCTGAGAAGGCTACCTTGGAGGTCCTGGCCTTGAGTTTCCTGCCCAGCAGCCTAAATTTCTCCTCCAGGACCTCACGACTGCATTTCCCCACATCGTTGGTGCCGACATGCACCACGACCACTGGCTCCTCCCCAGCACTATCTACCAGCCTATCTAAAACACGCGTAATGTCCGCTACCTTTGCACCAGGCAGGCAACATCTGACCTGTACAGCTCCCTCTTGTTCCAAAAAGCATCCCAGTGCCTAACAAACTTGAACCCTTCCCCCCTACACCATCGTCTCATCCACGCATTGAGACTTCTGATCTGTGCCTGTCGCTCCAGCTCCGTGTGTGGAACAGGTAGCACTTCTGAGAAAGCTACCTTGGAAGTTCTGTACCTAAGTTTCCTGCGCAGCAGCCTAAATTTTTCCTCCTGGACCTCACAACTGCATTTCCCCACATCGTTGGTGCTGACATGCACCACGACCACTGACTCCTCCCCAGCACTATCTACCAGCCTTTCTAAAACACATGTAACGTCCACCACCTTCGCACCAGGCAGGCAAGTCACCATACAATCAGTACACAGGTTCGTCACCCAGCTGTCTACCTGCCTAAGGATCGAATCACCAACTACCAAGAGCCCCCCTCCCACCCTGCCCAGGGATGGTTCCTTGGTGCGAAAGGATACCTGCTCACCAGCTGGGGAAGAGGTCCCTTCTGAGGGCACATTCCCCTTATCCTCAGCGTGGTGCCCTGTTTCTCCTTGACCCTCATGTTCCCTGACAGCGGCGGGGCTGCCAGATCCAGAGTGGGACATATCTATCAAGTCCCCGAGAGTCTTTTCTGTGCACCTAACAGTCAGTCTCTGCTTCTCCAGGTCATCCATCTTGGCCTCAATGCTAATGAGCTCCTGCACCCCTTTTTCAACGAAATGACCCCTGGATGTAGTGATGTCACTGATGTTGTGCCCACCCCCATGTCCCATATGTAGGCACTATTTGGAACTGACCCAGTAAATACAAACAACTTTAGAGAATGTATTAAAAAATCCTCCCACCCTCCTGGTATTTGCTAGGGTCCAAATGAGTTCCTCTATAAGCCCCAGAAACCTTACATGGCTGTTATGGAAATTATCATGGCACTGCCAGCAGCAAGGAGGAAGCTCTCTCTCCCTCTTTCTGCTATATCTAGAATATTACTACAGCAGGCATCCTGGGAAATGTAGTTTTAGCAGCAAGCCTGACATCCCTAGTAAGAACACCAGGTTCCTTTGAACATATATATCCCCAAGCTCCCGGACAACTGTGACTTGCAAAATTACATGACTGCTAGCTGTGCATCAAGCTGACGAAAGTGACATCAACTCCTCCTGCTCCAGTTCCCTACATTTGACCAGTGGTGCTATACACAGTTCTGTGGTCCGCCTGTGTGGCAAATAAGAAACTTGTGTCCTCAGCAGATAGCCAAAAGCTTGCTGGATGCAGGTGGAAAGGCATATGGGTGTACAGTCAATATATGTTAAAAGCTCCTGGAAGCAGCTCAATGAGTATGATTGATTCTGGGAAAAGAAGCTGCAGTGGAACGTCCCATTAAGTTCTGAGCTTGTTGGATACTCAAATGGGAGCATTCAGCATACCATTCAAACCTGGATGTTGCAATACCAAAAGTGTAAGCTACAGTTATCAAAAATTACTAACAAAGGAATTTTTTTTTTAAAAAAAATCCTTATATCATCTTTGAGGTGTCTCTACCCTCTTTGCTTGTATTTGTATCTCTTTTTCATCTCATCCTATAAAGGAGAGCTTTCATGTACCTATTTTTTGTATGTTCCAAGGCTGCTACATTTCCTTTGAGAAAGTGTATTTTATATTATTATTAACACAATGCTTTGCAGTCAGTGGGAGGCACATCTCTGTAAGATAAGACATGTGGTGTGTTGCTAGCTCTAATGACTTTATTGTGTACTACAGCAGTGCAGGGATTTGAGCGCCTTGATGCTAAGCTGGCATCCCAAGCATGGAAAGTATGGCAACGCAGTCACAGATCCCTGCCCTAGTTGCAGTTCACAACCCACCAGACAACAGAAGTAGAGAAGGACCCTACTGACATACCATTTCATTTAAAAAAGGTATGATTGATGCACCTGGATCATCATAGTCATCAACGGTTAAGAAAGAACCCCATACTTCTTCTAGGGATCAGGAAATATACATATCCTTCTATTGGCCCATGGCTTTGCTCCACCCCTGTATTCTACTCACCTGGAATTCTGGTTTGACTAGGAGAATTCCTAATGTCAGTACAAGAGTTGCAACATTCACCACTTTTAATACCTTCTGCACATTTGAATCTATTCCTCATTCATCTCTATAGTGTTTACATGCATATTGAAAAACACTGCAAAAGTTTAATTTCACTATTGATTGTATCAAGATGGGGTTTTTTTTTGTCCAGTGCTTGACTGAGGTATACATCCACCCCACATTTTGGTAAAAGACCATATAAAAGTATCTTGATATGGCCATTCATACAATTAGATTACATTTTGGTGGAGTATTGCCAATGGATTTATTTATTTGAAACGTGTATGGTGCCTTTCCACCCAATGTAGGGCCCCAAGATGGCAAACAATAAAAACAATGTTTAAAATATAGCTAATCCAACTAGGGTACTAATCCAACTAGGGTTGCCAGATTGACCACTTTGGCAGGCAATCTCCTGCCCTTTGTACCTTGGCCCCTGCCACTGGTGAAAACCAGTGAGGATTGTGAGGCACTCCAAAGGGATCTGTCAAGGATGGGCAAGTGGGCCTCAACATGGCAAATGGGGTTCAGTGTGGCCAAGTGCAAGGCGATGCACATTGGAGCCAAAAATCCTAAATATAAATACACATTGATGGGGTCTGAACTGGCAGAGACTGATCAAGAGAGAGATCTTGGAGTTGTAGTAGATAACTCACTGAAAATGTCGAGACAGTGTGTGACTGCAATAAAAAAGGCCAATGCTATGCTGGGGATTATTAGGAAGGGTATTGAAAACAGATCAGCCAATATAATAATGCCCCTATATAAATCAATGGTGAGACCTCATTTGGAATACTGTGTGCAATTCTGGTCACCACACCTTAAAAAGGATATTATAGCTTTGGAAAAAGTGCAGAAAAGGGCAACTCAAATGATAAAAGGGTTGGAACACTTTCCCTATGAGGAAAGGTTAAAGCACTTAGGGCTCTTTAGCTTGGAGAAAAGACGACTGAGGGGTGACATGATCGAGGTTTATAAGATTATGCATGGGAAAGAGCAGGTAGAGAAAGAGGTACTTTTCTCCCTTTCTCACAATACAAGAACCCGTGGGCACTCCATGAAATTGCTGAGCGGTCGGGTTAGAACGGATAAAAGGAAGTACTTCTTCACCCAAAGAGTGATTAACACATGGAATTCACTGCCACAGGAAGTGGTGGCGGCTACAAGCATGGACAGCTTCAAAAGGGAATTAGATAAGCATATGGAGCAGAGGTCCATCAGTGGCTATTAGCCACAAGGTATAGATAGGGACTCTGGGGCAAGTGATGCTCTGTCTTCTTGGTGCTAGGGGGGGTCAACAGTGGGA
>NW_015165257.1:194689-204606 GCF_001447785.1 Gekko japonicus
GGGCACATGACAAAGCCCCGCCCCCTGCTTCCGGCCGCCCCACTTCCGGCCCTCATACAGCCAGGAGGAGGCAGGAGAAGAGGGAGGGTAAGTTGCTTCCTCCCTGCCTCTCCCCACCCAAGCCTGCCTGGGGCCAGGGAGGGCCTTCGCGGGGCTTCCTTGCACTCCCGCTGGCCTTGCAGGTCCACCGCCGGGCCCCTCATGGGGCTCGGCAGTGGAACTGCAAGGCCAGCAGCAGCGACTGGGACCGTTGGGGGTGGTGTGTGTGGCCTCATGACACACGTCCGGTGATGTCAGGGGGTGTGGCCTTATGACAAACTTCCGGTGATGCCAGGAGATGTGGCATATGCTAATGAGTTATGCTAATGAGTTCCCCTAGCTCTTTTTCTATGAAACGACCCCTTCTAATGAGAGAGAGGGAATTCCTAGAGCATTGTGCAAGATGGTGCTGCTATTTTTGGTTTTTCATCCAGAAAGGACATTGCAGTGTTAGACAATGCCATTCTCACTAATTCCCCCCCACCCGAGCCTACCACTGGTTTCCAGAAGGGCTGGCAATCCTAAATCCAACTTGGATCTGAATAACATTGGTATGGTTGCTGTATCATGTGTCTTCAGCCATGCGGAGGTCATCATTGTAATCAACCACTTTTTGATCTCATTTACAATCCATAGTGAATTTTCTGTAGTCTTGTATAGATATGTTTGTCCATTGAGTCACAATGTGGGAGGCAAAGCAGGCATAAATGTGCTGGCTGCGTACCCAGACTCTGGTCATCATGAGATTGTCAAGTCATCTGATGGTAGGAATGCACAAAGGAAGTGTCTATGCGCACCCATCCTCCCTGGGAGCAGCAATCTTGAAAAAACAGCACCACTGACCATGAGGAGGTGGCATACATGCAGGAACTTCCTCTGTGCATTTGCACAATGCAGACAACTCAGTGAACATATGGAGGAGTGGTTAGGGAACTTGTACCTGATCTCCCACCCTGCATGGGGAGTCGATGAGCAGATGGATTGTCTACACAGGGCTAGTATGTGGAAGAAAGGCAACTAAGTTATCTTTATTAATTCTGTTTCAACTGCCTGTGCATAACCCTCTTCCAATGTTATAAATGCCATCAAATGTCGGCATTTGATGGACATAAATCTGACATTAAAAACCACAGGACTCAAAAACCACTGGGATAACATTTTTATCTTCCAGGTCATTCAACTGCTAAACTAATAGAGGCAGTCCTTGTGGCAGAATGGGCCTGCTCAGGTGTGCAGGCCCTGTTCCACCCTGCCCTCTAAGGTTTTCCCAACACCTGGAGAGGCTTTACTCTCTCTCTGGTAACCTGCTGCCACCATCTGACCTTTGTAGGAATTTCCCACTGCACACAGGACTTCCAGTTTCCCTTCCAAGATATGAGGCCTTGCCTCTGTGTCTCCTGCTGCCCAGCGCCTTATCACCACAAGGACAGTTTGCTTCATTGTGCACCCATGGAGGAATAGCCACTTGCCAACTGCCTGCCTTCCCCCAGTACTCCTTTTAAAATAGCATGTCCAAGATGGTAGAGGTCTATGTGGTACAGAGAACCACTACCAGCATCCAAAGTTATAAAGCATTTGTTAAAAAGAAAATGTTCACAAGCATACTTTTAGCACAGCACCAGATCTCTACAGAGCTCCATTACCTTGAAGCTACCTTCAGCTCTTCAAGCTACCACATGGCAACTGGCTGCCTCCTCCAGACCCCAGTTAAGAGTTTCATCTGCTCTGATGGATTCAGCACCAAAGAGAACTTCCTCCTCACTCCCCTGAGTTTTATCACCTCTGTTTCCCCACCAACTGACCAGGTCAGGTCAGGTCAGAGAAGCTTTTCTGGAAGTCTTCCAAATTTTCCTTCCTGAAGTCTCCCTAGTACTTAACACCTCCAAATTTCTGTTCACTGCTTGAAGGGGGGGGGGAGTGTGACCATCCCATTGTCTAGACCTATTAGCATTTCTATGAAGGTGGGCTGAGGTAAGTCTGGAAAGCCTTCCTCCCCTCCTTCCTGTTCTCTGCCCAGAGAGAGAGAGAAAACTTTTAAAACTCAGAGTGAAAGTTTTGCTCAATTCAAACCTCCAAAGAAAAGAACGCTTTTCTTCACAGTCCTCAAACAAAGAACCTTCAAGAGGAGATTACAACTTGATATGGCTGAACTTTAGTTCATTCACAGGTTCAGAACAATGGATGCCTCAGGGCTGAGTATGCACATAGGAATCTTCTCTCACTATAGATGCTAATTTTCTGCCCCCAAGCATTTTTCTTTTGCTCTAACCAAACTCATTACTATGAGCATTGTACCTTTGCATCCTGAGTCCCACTGTCTGAGTGGGATAGAAAGACTCAGAGGTCCCTGTTCCCACGTGTCTGATGAAGGGAGTTCTGACTCTCAAAAGCTTATACCCTGGAAATCTTGTTGGTCTCTAAGGTATTACTGGACTTGAATCTAACTATGTGATCCTCTGTTACTTTCCTTTTGTGTCATTTCCCCTTTGGTTTTATCTTTTTCAGATTGTAAGTCTGCAGCCAGGGTTTGTTCTGTTTAAATCCTGTCAGTATATACTGCTAGTTTCTGAAACACTTTATAAATAAATATTATTCATATTACCACATCTTCTACATCAGTCAGATGGTTTTTGAAGCTTAAAAATCCTGAGATATTTAATACATTCTTCATAACAATGATGGCTTATTCCAACACTCCCCTTCAAATATTTTATTGCCTTTTCACTGTACTTTCTGAAGTCCTTTTTGAGATGAAGTGACTCATATCTGGCTTCCTTCTTTTTCTTGGTGTCTTTTTATGACAATAGAAATGTCAGTAGCCCACAGCATTAGCTGGTCCTACTAAAGAAGCATCAAGCAAGCAGAAGAAGAAGCTAAAATGTACCAACCAATCTTTTAAATGCTCCATAACAGTATGTCAGATAAAACAGAACAGTTTTTTTCTGTGAGAACAGCACTAACAGCTTCTGTGCTTCTCCACAGACATTCTATCAGTCTTGAGGGAGCAGTCTAGGTCCATACGCATTTGCTGGAGATCTGCTGGTCATTTCCATGGGGTTCAATAACTGCACCCTAACTTTTCACGCATTTCCCTTAAATAGATAAATGTGCCTGGCTAGTGGGTGTTGTGGTAACACACTGCCAGGCAGAGACTCTTAATTCAAATGCCATGCTGAGTCCCAAGCTGGCAAGGTTTGAGAGCCTGTGAGAACAACAAACTTAGCAGCTGGTGGAGAGAATGTCTCACCCATTAATGACTCACTCCAGCCAACTCTAGCTACATCAGTGACAGGTTCCACTCTGAGCCATAACTGATCAGCAAAAAGAATCCGGGGACATATGTCTGAGAATGGCAGGATGGCAGGCTCTGATAATATTTCAATAATCAATATCCATCAGTTGTTCATGCTGCAATTGCCGAGACAGGAGCGCAGAGTTGCTTTCTCCATGCGCTCATTAAGAATGCAAAGATTTAGTCGCTAGTGGAGATGTTAAGGTAATTAGCAGGGGGGAAAATGGAAGAAATGTACGTTGCTATAGCAATACATTCATCATGATCTACTGCATAAACACCCAGATTAATTTACAAGATGCCAGATAGACATCTGCATGGTACTTGCAGACACCAACTTATTTGCTTTTATTAAGGCTTAATCATCGACAGTAGAGCTTTCAAGGTATGTGTGCTATCACTGTCAATCATAGAGAGATGCCGAATGCTTTTAAGGGCAAATTCACCAAGGCAGCAAACAGCTTAAGTGCTAGGTTGTGCACAACTCATCTCCACAGGGATCAGAGCTGGCTGTGGGAGGAGAACTGGAATCTCTCTACCAGGTGACAGGACTTCTTTTGAAAATAACCCTGTCACAGCCCTGAAGTGCTAGTAGACCGTGCCATATTGCCATATGATCTGTGGGAAGTGGGGGATGGTACTAGCATATCACTAGATGCTAGCAATGCCCCTTGCATAACCTATCTTGCAAAAAGTCCATGGCTAATCAAATGAATGACATCAATGTGATGTTCATGTGAGAACTCTGTCCAGTTCAAGGGAAAGTGCACTCTAAATGAGAAAGATCCAGTAGGGTTCTGCAAAGGTAGCAAAAATGTTTTAATTGCTACTTAGCAATGGTATGGTGGCTATTTGGTATACAAACAGGAAGATGGTGGAAAGCTTGGATTATTGTATGTTTCATGGTCTTTCAGCAGTACCTTGGACTTCAGAATTCCAGGACTGAGTCAGGTGGACAGATGTGTCTAGGAAATAGGTATTGCATATAGCATCTGGATTAGACTTGTGCATGGGGATCTGTTTCATTTCTTTCATTTTTGTTATTAATTCCAAAAGGCCATGTTTTGTTATTGGATTGTTTGTATGGTTTTGTTTCGCTATTGTTTCTTATTCTTTTCGTTATTGTTGACACACACACCCAGGTCACTACCTTCATGGTTTTCCATCCAAATTGGACAAAACTCAGAGGGACTGTAGTACTCCCCTAGGACATCCACACTGCAAATTTCAGATAGAAGAAAGCCCCCCTCTTTTGAGGTAGTGAAAGGCATCCACATTTAACATTAACGTGTCTGGGAGAACTGATAGAAAAGATTTCAAACAGTAACCCAGACAGCACTGCAGCCACTTCACTTGAAGAACAAGTAAGGCAGAGATGTTCCACCGGGCTTTTGGTTGAGGACAGTGATGGTGTGACCCTTGCTGGCACCCTCCCTCCCTCCCTCTTTCTCCTTGTTTTCATCTGTTTCCCTCCTCCTGCCCTGCCCATGGGGTGGTGGCACAGTCCAGTATGGGAATAAGATTTTTTAAGGCACCATCTTGGATTTTAAGTTTTTTAATCGTATGTTTAACTGTATATTTGATTTTATCTATTGTTTATCATTGATGTATACCACCCAGAGCCCTGTTTTTACAGGGATGGGGCAATTCATAAATTGAATAAATAATAATAATAAGTAACACAAAGAGGAGGAAAACTGACAAATAGAGATGGGCACAAACTGTCTGACAAACTAAAGTTCATCACGAATTCTGGGTGGTTCGTGAAACAATGTTCATGAACCAAAGAACCACCACAAACTTCGACAAATTTTGGTGCAGTTTGTGGTATTTTGTGAAGAGCAGAACCCCTGCTTTCTGCTTTTCATGAAAAGCCATGGGGAGCATAAAGCAGGTTTTAAATGGCTCAGAACAATTTAAACAAAATAGCTGAGTGACCCACCCAGATGTTTGGAAACCCCTGCTTTCTTCTCCCCACAAAAAGCCATAGGGAGCAGAAAGCAGGAGTTTAAACTTTAAATGGCCCATGAACCGAGTGTTTTCATGAAACAATTTCCCAGGTAGTATGGGTTTGTGGTTCGGTTCATGATTCAGTAAACAAACAAGCACTGTATAAATAACGCAGACCATGGAGTGCACAAAGGTCATGCAAAGGAAAATTATATTGTAACAAAAGCAAAACTAATAACAATAACAAGGGACCACATATATCAGTAAAGCAAGATTACATCATAAAATGTGCAAGTCCATATATAATATACATAAGTTCACAAGTAGTTTCAGAAGTAGTTGACAAAGACTCCGGATTTTGATCTTCGTTTCGAGGGTTCTTCTTTAAAGCGTTCAAACTATTGCATAAAGTACTGATAATGTACAGAAGACTTCAATCATGTATATGTAGGAAAAATCCTTCACACAGCACTCATAAAGCACAGAAGCCTTCAGACTAGTAATACAGGAAAAATTCAGTCCTAATACTCATATAAAGCCAGGCATCTGATCAATAGTGGAACATGTTCTCAAATGGTCAGGCTCAGTTGACAAAGATCAAAATCTGGAGTCTTCATCAACTACTCGTGAAACTACTTGTGAACTTATGTATACTATGTATGGACTTGCACATTTTATGATGTAATCTTGCTTTACTGACATATGTGGTCCCTTGATCAACTACTCGTGAAACTACTTGTGAACTTATGTATATTATGTATGGACTTGCACATTTTATGACGTAATCTTGCTTTATGTGGTCCCTTGTTATTGTTATTAGTTTTGCTTTTGTTACAATATAATTTTCCTTTGCATGACCTTTGTGCACTCCATGGTCTGCGTTATTTATACAGTGCTTGTTTGTTTACTGTACTCAGTGTACTGTGTTATCATTATTGTTTCGGTTCATGATTCAGCCATGAACCACAAACTGAACCACAGGCAAGGGCATTTGGTGGCACAAGAAGGTAAAGCATTGGGGCAGGCAGGCAGCAAAAGGAGGATCTTGAGGTATATCTGCTTGGACAGGGAATAAGGTTTGGAGAGCAGCAGGCAAGCAGGGGGGGGTGCAAAGTGCAAGGGAAAATTTGGAACAGCAAGGCAGCCATTGGGAGGAGAGAGGAATGCACAGTCACCCCCCATATCCTTCAGGATTGGAATACCTCACATATGTATGTAATACTAGTGGCTACAGTTTGCAGTCAGTTAAGAAAGCCCAGAGTCTCTCTTCCTCCTCCTCCTAAGGAGCTCTGTGCTTTTTGCTCATTATTAGGAAAACACTGTCTGGCTTGTAAAACTGAAACCATTAGAAGCACAGACTGCAATAACAAAATAATTCAGAACAAAATGAAAGAAAAACATGGTTTCCTTGTTGTTATAGGCTGCTTAGATAGGGGATACATTTTTGTTATATTAATTATTATGAAACACCCATTTTTTGTAATTATTGTAATTAATATTAAAAGAAACACACATTTAATCTGGTCCAATGTTTGTTGCAGAACAGTATGACAGACACATTGGATTTTTGGGTCTGTGGGCATATTCTTGTGCCCTGTATATTGGTTAAACATAGAGGGACTTTGGTTTGATTGACATATTGGGCCTTTTCCATTTGTATATCTCCATTTTCCATTAATATAAAGCAATACATCTCAGTATGCCCATTCAGAATATATTTCTGTGGTTCAGATTTGAAAAGTTGCTGAGACCACATTTGTATTTTCAAGTGGACAATAAAGAGATAAAGCACCTTCATTGTGATCAGTTCAAAAGCAGTACATAGAAAGAAAAAATCTGGAAGACAGAGAAAATACAGCTGGCCAAGAACCCAATCAAACAGTGAAATAGAATGTTTATTTAAAGTGTTTATTCATGTATCTACTTTCCGCCATATCACTTTTTTTTACAACATACAGTGCTGTAATGGAAGCTGAATTCTTACTCACCTTACTTTGCTGCACTGTGCCACTTTAATTATCCTCCCCCCAACACACACACACACCACTGGCTCAGTTCCAGTACAGAAGCCAAGTTAGGAGAAAACTGCTTGTCAGGATAGCACACAGAGGAGAGGAAGTTTCAGCTTTCCTATCCTACCACTGATCTCTTCTTCTTTTTCTGTTGCCACTATGCAGAATTGCGTACGCTGCATCTCCTAGTATGCAGTGTCAGTTTCACTGAAGATCCCTGTGAAGTACCAGTTTAGGAACAAATCACTTTCTGCACAGTTTTCTGCTCTATGGGTAATAGGTGTGGGAGATTAACAAGAAACTCTTAATCAGTTGCCAATGATTATCAGCTAAAAGGCTACTTGATTTTTTTAGAGACAACGCCCAGTACCATAGACATTTTGCTCTTCTCTGTCTGCCTTCCCTTCTTTTAAGGTTTGACTTAATTTTTGGTTTATAGTGAGGACTCTTCTTGGTGACTTCAGTACCCCAGGTTTGCCTTGTGATGAGTTTACACTCTGAAGTATGAGGTTCAGTTGTCAAAAAATAGTCTTGATTGTTTGGCCTATGGGCTTTAAACTTAATAAATAAATTGATTGATTAATTGATTGACAGTTAATCAGTTTCCTTTAAGAGATACGATTCAACGTGAACAGAAAACACAAACCATTCAAGCCTATACTACTGTTAAAAACTGTTTCAGCAACCTAAGCAAGTGGATTGTTTCAGATGTCAACTCACATGCTTCTCAGCCATTTAGATTAACTGTATTACATCTTGATACTCTCATTTCCTAAACTGTTTAACCTGTCAGCCAGTGTGGTGTGGTGGATAGAGGATAGGACTAGATTCTAGGAGAGCTGAGATTAACTCTGTGTGCCCTTGGGCCATTCACTCTCCTTCATCCAGACCTTCCACACAAGGTTGTTGTTATGATACAAAGAGGAAAAGGGTACCACTCTGTGCTCCTTGGGAGGAAGCGTGGGGTAAAAAATACACTAGATAGATAGAATGGCAAATGTTTCTGTCTAGTATTATCTTTTAACAGTTAAAAAAGAGAAAACCTCCTTCTGTCTAATTTCCTAGACTATATAACAACATTATCTTCAGTCCTTTCTAATGGTAAAAATTAAGCTTCCACCTTGATTTCGATGTGAAAAAGGCCGACATAGAACAATTGTAGCTCCCCCCCCATCTAGTTTGGCCCTCTGAATGTCATCAAAAGGAGGGTTCTCTTGATCCTGGAGTCATGAACATCAACATAATCCTGTCTATTTTTTTCAGGATGAAACAAAATTGTAGTGAGATAAGACAGTGAGTATGTAATATGAAAAGGATCAAAGATAGTCAGCTTTCTCAGAGGGCTTTTAGAACATGGAGGATAAAAGGAAAGATGATACTGTTGAAAGAGGTGCAGTCCAACATATTCTTCTAGAGCAGTTTCAAAGAGTTGGATATTGCAGCTATCCAAGCTTATTCATCATGCACATGCTATGCGTTACAGTTCCTGCTCTGATCAACTATTCAGACTGATCCTTCCAAGGCTGATGCCTCAAGTCTTACATAAGCTGCTTTTGATGCTGGTATTGAATCCATGGATACCTCAAATACTTGGCAGGACCTAGATCACATGGAAATGCACCACGGCTAATGTAATCACTTATTGATTCAAGTGCAAATGGGTTAGTGTGGATACATGATTAGTCTGAGGACATATCTGTATGATCTATCCCCACAAAACTCTACTATCTTGCACTTAAAAATTGCATGGTAAAATAATAGCCACAATATCATACAGAATTGATCTTTAGTTCTAATCATCTACTCTTTATGGACAACCAGAAATTAAGACATATCAGTCTTCCTATGCATAAGTTCTACTGAATCATAGAGCTTGAGCAAACCAAAGTACTGTCTTGTTCTTCCATCCACTTACTAATATCTAAAGTTTGCTGATCCATAGCACAAAATGCCATAAGTAAAATGCAGATGCTACAAAGAAATGTGCCTGCAGTGCCACTCAAGCAAGCCAAGCTTAACCACATACTTCAGGGGAAGGCAAGTGTAGCCATTAAGCTACTGACCTGTGAACCAAGAATACCCATTTTATATCTCAGTGTAAAGCAGCCCCCCTAAAAGACTGATCTCAGAGGACACAGACCAAGCAGCCAGCCCAAGTTTTTGTTGAGATCCTGTTGGGTGCTGAAGCTCCAGCATCAATAAGATAACCCAGGCTGAAGACATTCACCTCAAATTGATGGATGGCAGGTATTGTAAATTCATTCATATCTCTGGGAGTCTCAACCTGGGTGCATGTTCCTCAGGCTGAGGAAGACCATGCTGCAGCCCAGGCATTGTCTTCACTTCAGGATCCCCTTGGGAACCATGGCAGATCCCAGACTTCCTATGGTCACTCCACCACTCAGGGCCAAACTAGACGCAACAGCATCCACGGGCCCAACGCCCAACAATGCAATTTTAGACAGGTTTAAAAATGTCTTGTGGAATCAGTTGGACCTATGGCATGATGGAGCTAGGCTATCTCGCCCCCATGGCAGAAGAAGAAGAAGAAGAAGAAGAAGAAGAAGGAGGAGGAGGAGAAGAAGGAGAAGAAGAAGAAGAAGAAGAAGAAGAAGAAGAAGAAG
>NW_015165257.1:204699-241732 GCF_001447785.1 Gekko japonicus
AGAGCGGCTTACAAACTCCTTTTCCCTTCTCCTACTCCACAACAGACACCCTGTGAGGTAGGAGGGGCTGAGAGACCTCTTTCGAGAACTGCTCTTTCAAGAGCAGTTCTGATAGAACTATGGCTTGCCCAAGGTCATCCAGCAGCTGCAAGTGGAGGAGTGGGGAATCAAACCCAGTTCTCCCAGATTAGAGTCCATGCACTTAACCACTACACCAAACTGGTTCTCTGAAAGAGGGTCAGTTTAAGCACTGGAAAAGGTGAGAGGGTGGTAGAAGATCACCTGGTCCGGCCCTTGTGACATTCTAAATGGCCAAATTCAGCTCTAAAATGGCATTGGTGTGTGTGGGGGGTCATACCCATGGACACTGTTGTGTCTAGTTTGGCCCTCAGAGGAAGAGGCTCAGGTGAGTTGCTCTCACAGCTTCCTTTGCTGCCCGTGACTGTGCAGATGAGTATATTATGCTGCTTTATACCAAGTCAGACTACTCGTCTATTAAGGTCAGTGTTGTCTCTTTAGTCTGCCAGCAGCTCTCCCGGTCTTCAGACAGTTATTCACATCACCTACAAAGCAATCCTTTCAGCTGGAGATTGGATATGGGGCCTTCTACATGCAAGGCAAATGTTCTACCACTGAGTCACGACCTCCCATCCTCCTTCTCTTTCCCCTGTGTAAAGCCACAGGAGGGCATTTGAACCTTCCCGTGCATGCACAGAATTATCAGCATGATATTTCTGCTGCTGTCACAGCACTTCCAACTTGCCTTTAATAATATCCAGGTAGGCTAGTTGGACCACAGAGCCACTATGTGGCCTGCCATATCACAGCTCTTGACATTCAACTGAGCCAAGAATCCACTGGGTAGTCTTAGGCATGCTGCTGTCTCTCAGCCTCAGCCTGCCAACAAAGAGCATGAATAAAATATCATCCTACTTTCTGGGGCTGGTGTTTGAGATAATAAGTCAATGTACCTGAAGTACGTTAAGCATATTGTCATTACATGTCTCTGAATATAGCCCAGAATTACTAGTCAATTAGATGTGATGGCAAATTCCTTCTCGGTTCCAAACATGGCAAATAATTGATCAGCCTCTGAGCATGTGCCTCTATGTTCAATGGTGCTTGCACCCAAGTACATGTGCCTAGAACTGCAGACTTTGCTCTTTTAAAGTGTATAATTTGGGTCTATGATATAGATAATTGGAAACTGTATACCAAAGTAAACTGTACACAGTTAAAATTGCTGTTGCCAAGTGTAGTTTACTTGGACTGTCAAGATATTGTGTATTACCCAGTGGGCCCTTTTTACTGGGCATTGTGAATTAAATAAACCAAGACCAAACACATGTCTTGAAACCACAATAGTTTATTTATAAGACGAAAGGCAACCCATCAAACTTTCCACAGGAATTGAAAAAATTCATCGTGGACTGAAAGCCTTTACTTTCTTTCCATTCATATAATTTTGGTTTTGGCTTAACACTTAACACAATATGCAGTTCAAAAGACCATGCCTTGCATTTAAAGTAAACAATGACTGTTCTGGAGAGACTTGTAATTTTTTCTTCTCCTTTGCTTGGGCATTTTCTCTTTGCCTTTCAAAGGGCTGCTCAGCTAACATGATGCCCACCCTATGCCAGCTCAAGTGCCGGCTTTTCAAATTATGGTTTCCTATGAACCAGACGAAACTGTAAGATTTTCATTTACTTTGGTTTGCCTTTGCTCAAGAATAAAAGAAGTCATTGTGTGTGCACGTGTGTGTCGAGTGTCTTTTATAAGATGGGATTCATGGAATATGGAAAATAGGAATGAAAACAGCCTGAGGTCTTAAGGCATGGATATGATGCAGAGTCATACTTCTGAAAGTAATATTGATATATACAGTCTCATTTAAAGTGGAATTTAATCCAGGATTTTAAGAGGGGGAAAACTTTTCTCCACAATCAAGCCTCTTACTACTGAGAGCTCATTTAGCATTTCACAAACATTGACCAATTTTATCCCTGGGGTACCTCCATTGAATTAAATGAATTAGGGCAAGTGTTTAATTAACTGCAAAAAAAACCTGGCAAGCGGGTGAGTAGTTGGCACCACACTATAAGATGTAAAGTGCTATACATAGACCAAATTGTGCCTGTCAAGAACCTTTTTATTATGCCAGTTAAATATATTAAAACTTTATTAGATAACTTTTTTTGTAATATATGCAGCTTCTCGAGGAAACCTAATAGCATGTTAGGTTTCCTAACAAAAGGGTTCATTTTTACCATTTTTGAAGGGTGACCACAGAATCTGTGTGTTTTTTTTAAGCACTTGAAGAATCCTCTGCATTCGATCACATTCTTTCTGTTCTGTATACTCTTAATTTGGCTATAGTCATCCTGGTAACCACAGTTCTGAATAATACGTACACAAGGGCTTCCTGTTTTCTTTTATGTCTAGGAAAATAGATTTCCCAGTTCCACATGCCAAGAGTTGCCTTTCTTGCACACAGATGGACTCTCTAAAAAGCCAACATATGCAAGTGGAACCATCCAAATTGACTGAAATGTGCAAATGAATATCACTGCAATATTTGTTTGTTTATTTGAACAGTGCCATTAATGTACATGGCCCTTTAAAGAATGCAAAAGAGAAATGCCTGCCCGAAGGATCTTACAATCTAAAAGTTTATATAACCGAGTCAACAAAGAGAAGGGGATCAACAAGTGAAGAAAATATGTTCATTCCAACTACAAGTGCTTGGATGTAATTTATCATATTATGAAGGTGAGAAGGGATTGTAGATTTTCCAAACATTCTGGTAACTGCATGGATAAGCATATAGAGGTCTTCCTGTGGTGGAAAGCAGTTTATTTAGGAGTAGATAAAATGCTCAAGCCATGGAAGTTTGCAGAAATTGTGTGTTGAGAAACAGCCTTTACAAAACAAAATCAAAAGTTCAGATTTGCTTGCACTATAAGGTCATATCCAGAGGTCGATTCAGGGGAATTGCGGGGGATCGCTGTTCCCCCGGGTGAGGTGTGGGGGGCGGGGCACACGACGAAGCCCCACCCCCTGCTTCTGGCTGCCCCGCTTCCGGCCCTCATTCAGCCAGGAGGAGGCAGGAGAAGAGGGAGGGTAAGTTGCTTCCTTCCCGCCTCTCCCCACCCCTGCCTGCTTGGGGCCAGGGAGGGCCTTGGCAGGGCTTCCTTGCACTCCCACCAGCCTTGCAGGTGGCAGGGCTTCTCCATGCTCCCGTCAGGCTCGCAGCTCCACCGCCGAGCTCGACGGGGGCTCAGTGAGAGCTGAAACCAGGGCTGCCGCCAGAATTGTTGGGGGGAGGGAGTGAAAACAAAGTATAAAGGCCTGGATTTTCTGTGTATTTTCCTTAGCAATGTGGTCATCTGCCCCCATGCTTGGTTTATAGCTGTTTTGGTTTATAGTTGGTCTTGGTTTATAGCTGTTTTTTCTCCCTGGAATTGCCTACCAATGTTCCCTCTAAGCTGTGGATTTTGCTACTGCGTCAGTTAGTTTGCCTCTGGAGCCCTCCTTCCTGAGTGAAGAGAAAAATATGTGAGCCAGAGGCTTAAAAGCTGTGAGCTAGCTCACACTAACTCAGCTTAGAGGGACCACTCCTGGTAACTGGAATGTGAATAGCTACATATTTTGTACTTCATCTATTACCAAACAGCTTTCCTTTTTGGCACTCTGGTACTAGGTCTTCACTGATGTGCTTGTTGTTGCTTTTCTCTCAACAAACCAGTTACTGAAAATAGATAAAATTGTGTTGAACATCTATCCTTTTTACCTGACATGGGTGGTTTGCTTGTTTCCCCCCACATGTGCCATCAAATAGGCTCTCCAGCTCTGAGTTGGCAATACCTTGGAGATTTTGGGGGTGGAGCCTGAGTGGTGGGTTTAGATTCAGAGGAATTAGCTGTGTTAGTCTGTTGCTGCAAAATAGTCCAAGAGTTCAAATAGCACCTTTAAGACTAACAAATAGCGCCTTTAAGACTAACCTTTAAGACTAAGACTAACTGAGTGGTGGGTGTGGCCTTATGACACACTTCCGGTGATGTCAGGGGGTGTGGCCTTATGACACACTTCCAGTGATGTCAGGGGGTGTGGCATATGCTAATGAGTTATGCTAATGAGTTCCCCTAGCTCTTTTTCTATGAAACGACCCCTGGTCATATCTATCTTCTCAGACAAGAATGGCCATGCCCATCGATGAAAAAAAAAGCATGAAGGCAGCGGACTAGACAATGCTAAGCCCAAGACAGGGCTTCAAACCAGCCAGTCCTGTCCAGTTAGCCCTTTTCTGTCACCTGCTTTAAGCCTCCTTTGAGTTTTCCTCACACCACACACTTCTAATATAAGTTCCTTCCCTTCTGTTCTTTTTTCATGTATTGCCAAGCCCATTTCATATCCCCTTCCTTCTGTATCATTCCCCAGGCTTTGATCACACTTATATTACTAATCCAAGCCCCATGCCACCCTTTTCCATTTCTGTCCCTTCCCCACTCCTATACTTTCCTTGCCCTTCTGCCACCTACTCCAAGGTCCATTTGCTTCCTCTTGCTGCAGCTTCACCAGGAGCTCCTCATCCTTTCACTTCTGTGTCATTCTCCGCCATTCATACTTCTGACATCTACACAAAGTGTTGGTTTGTTTTTAAGAGAGAATGAGGGGCTGAGTAAAAGGGAGGTGGGAGAGATAAAAGGGTGACTGGTGCGTGCCTTTGTGAATGGGGTAAGTGGTGTTAATGGATGAGCAGCACAGAGAAGGTATTAGCCAACCTATGATTGATTCACAGCTCTTCCTGAGTTTTCATTTGTCATCTTCTTAAGTGATAACAGCCATTTTGAACATAACATTAACAAGAGAGCCAACTTCTCAACACTTCACTTCTTTTTAAACTCCCAACTGCTAATTATGAAGGAGTTTCTCTCAGAAGAAACAAAAGCTATCTGACTCAGTCATAACTCATCCTTTTCTTTTGCCTGATTGAAGTTTTAATTCCATGCTTCGGGATGTTGAAGTATCTGCTGAGCGTATTAGCTACAGATCGTGAATCCACGGCATAATCTGCAGAAAACCAACAGCACAGGTGGAAGTTAAGTAGAGCAGGCAACGTGTCACCCTCCTTTTCTGCTAAGTGCCCACCTTCGGTGGTACAAAAACAAAGGATAATGACAATAATATCAATGCTTCCTTATAAACAGAACCTAGCTCTTCAGCCTGAAAGGAAGGCAAATACACATTCTCCCACTGGTTGCATTTACTTTGCTTTTTGTGTATTCATTCTGACACTAAAATGCCATAGCTTTACTATCTACATGTTGTTTTCAACCTGTGACTCACCAAGCTTGCACTTTCAAAGACTGAATACAAGTAAAACAAATTTTTAGATTGAACGCTGCACTGGGTGATGTGCACAAAATCCCATTCACTAGCCATTCCAATCTCATGATTTTTGCTTTTACTCCTTATGTATCGTTTTGAAAAGAAACATATGTCTTAAGCCTCAAGTACCTTATTTTTTCTTCCTTCTTTCTTTTGACATTTTCCAGCAGCTTACTTTTAACTTAATGTACAAGAACTGAAAGAGATCTCCCCTCTGCCACCTGTACATCTTTATCAGATCAACGACAATGGAACTTTCAGATCTCACACTGTTTTTGTAATAAATGGGTACGACGATTCCGACTGAAAGCCTTGCAGGAGAACTCACTCCAAAAGGCAAGTGGGAATTTAAACATTCTCTCTGCATATAGTGCAGTTATGTTTGAAATAACAAGCCCAGTAGAGTGTCTTGCACTTTCTTTGTTGATGATTGAATGTTGGAGAAGGGCAGATGACAGCTTCCTACATCCCTGGTTGGGCACTGCAGGGTGCACATTTTCTTCTGGCAGAGCCAGCTGCATAGACTGCTATATACCAGCTGTGGTTGCCTTGTGAGCTAGACCAAGATGACCAGAGGCTGAAGGATTTTGCACATATAGATTTACAGGTTGAGGCAACCCTAAGGAAGAAAGAATCAGCACTGCTGCTCCGGTTGACTATTTTACCCCTTACGGATTCCTGGAGAGAACCAAAAAAATTCATAGCATAGCCTGGGAAACCCATAAAAAGTCAAGCTCTTTCCTAGTTCTTTGTGGGAGAGGGAGAGACTGTACCTCTACTTGAGTATGTTTGGCCATGCTATGAAAGTGCATCTATGTGTATTATAGTGCCACAAATGGGAATCCACTTGTGAGTGAATGTCCCTCTCCCCCACTAGTAGGCTCACAAACTAAAGTTCATGACGAAATTTGGCTGGTTCGTGGTCTGTGAAGTGATGTCCATGGAGGCTCTACCATCATGAATTTCCATGAAATTTTAGCACGGTTTGTGAGCAGAAACAGACTGGCACCAATCTGTTTACAGAACTCCAAGGCAACAATGGGGGCAGAATCCTCCAGCTTCTGAAACATCAATAGGAGCCTTCTAAAGCTTAACAGGCACTGCTGGCTGCCAGTAATAGAGTTCCCATTCTGGTCTATGGGCTCAGAAGGCTATATATTGAATGAGCTCTCCTCAGTCCCCATCCTTTGTTGGCTAGTGAAGGGCAAGAGAGGCATGGAGCTAGCAGAGCGGATTCATTACTTTGCTTTCACTTTGCTTGATCTGCTTTCTGTTGCTGAGGTTTGGGATTAGGGTGCAGTGCACTCTGGGCTCTGATTTACAGCACAGGAGTTTAGCTATTGTGCATTTCCTCTCCTCCACCTCTCCTGCTAGTGATCTGCTCTGCTCTCTACTGTGGGTTTTTAAAAAAAATTCTGGAACCAGGGATCTGGTTCTGCTCCTCCTGCACTCACGCTGAGCACAGGAACTTAGCTATTGGGTGCCTTTCTGTTCCTCAGCACACAGACACACACACCCGCATTAGTGATCTCATCTGCTGTCTGCTGTCTGGGTTTGGGAGGTTTCTCAATTCAGGCATCAGTTTGGCATCTTGTTCCTGTGCTCACACCGAGTGCAGAGGCTTAGCTATTGGGTGCTTTTATATTCCTCCCCACCCCACCCCTCCCCTGCTAGTGGGAGGGGTCTGAGAGCCTTCTTCCCCTGCTCTGTCCTTGGGACTCTCATAAGAGGAAACAGAGGTATTAGCAACATCCAGATACCACCAGTTACTAGAACTCTTTGGAGAGGAGATAGGGGAGGGAAGCCTCTTCCCCTCCCAGGTGCTAACTCCCACCTCTGATGCCTCCCAGCCCAGTGCCAGAAAGCAACTGCGTCTAGTAGGGTTGCCAAGTCAATCTTCGCCGGGAGCGGGGGGCTCCCGGCCTGTGTCTGGTGCGCATGCGCACACCGCATGCACATCATCCAGAAGTGACGTGACGACGCCAGGCACGCTGGGGCGGGGCCACGACCATACAAGGGAAAACCATAGAGTTTTCCCTCAGATGGCCGTGGCCCTGCCCCCAGCATGCCCGGCGTGGTCACGCCACTTCCAGATGACGCGCACATCGGGGAGGAGTTCCCCCTGGGGCCCGATCCAGCGGCACCAGGGAACGGGCCTCGGAGCGGGGGTTTCCCCACCCCCCAGGGGGACTTGGGAAGCCTAGTGTCTAGTCCCACCTGCTCAATTAATAAGGCCCCATTTCCAGTCCAACCAGTGGAAACATTTCCACACCCTCCCCAGTGACCCCTGTGTGGCAGAGTGCCAGGTGTGCCACACCCATGTCCACAGGGGCACAAACACCCAGCATCTGTCTTCCTCCATTCTCCACAGGCACCTGAAGAGGGTGCACCTCACTCTGTTGCTGCTGGAGGAAGGATTGGCACACAGTTGGAGGAGGAAGAGACCCACTCCTTCTCAGCAGGGATAAGTGGAGGGGGAGCAGGAGGTCCTTTCAAGAATGGCTCCCTGTGCTCTGAGAGCTATGGTTGGGACCCCAAGGCAGGCCAGTGCTACCCTCCAAGAGGTCATGTTCCCAGGGCCACCCAAAAGGGCAAGGGGGAGGGCTCAGGAAGCTCTCACTCACCCCAGTGTTGTCCCTTCATGTGCCCCCTCCCCCCCATTCCTCTTTCTCTCTGTGTGATCCAGCATGCAGCCCACAGGTTGCACCCTTGGCACTTGAGTGGGAGGATAGCCACTTCTGCCAGGTGGGGTTGGGCTTCCCCCATAGCCAACCTAAACAACATCAACATATTTTGACAGGGCTCCCCGTGATGTTCTGATGGGTAAATGAAAGGACTGTGGACTGGACTGTAGGATAGTTAGGTGGATAGTAGTTGTCAATGGCATTTCATCTGATTGGAGGGAGGTATCCAGTGGGGTGCCACAGGGCTCGGTTCTGGACCCAGTACTTCTAAATATTTTTATAAACTATCTGGATGAAGGGAGAGGGGGAACTACCCATTAAATTTGCAGATGAGAACAAACTGGGAGGAGTGATAAACACAACAGAAGATAGACATAGAATTCAATGAGATCTGAACACACTGGAAAAATGGGTGGATGTGAATAAGATGCAATTTAACGAAGATGTCGAATTCTACATCTGGGTAACAAAAATGAGGAACATGCATTCTGGATGGGGGATATGCTTTTGGGTAGCAGTGTGTGTGAACAAGATCTTGTGGTATGGGTGTACTGTAAGTTAAATATGAGCAACCAGTGTGATGTGGCAACACAAAAGTCTAATGCGGTCTTGGGTTGTATCAACAGAGTAATAACATCCATATTGCAAGATGTCATAGTCCCACTGTATGCTGCATTGGTTAGGCTGCACCTGGAGTACTGTGTGCAGTTCTGGCGGCCTCACTTCAAAAAGGATGCGGACAGAATGGAGTGGGTACAGAAGAGAGCAACAAGGATGATCAGTGACCTGGAGACCAAGCCCTGTGAGGAAAGGCTGAAGAACTTGGGAATGTTTAGTGCAGAAAAGAGGAGGTTGAGGGGGGACATGAATACTCTCTTTAAATATTTGGAGGGCTGTCAGAGGAGGGCAGGGAGCTGTTCCTGTTGGCAGTAGATGATAGGACTCAATAATGGGTTTAAATTAAGGGCAGGAAGGTACCGGCTGGATATTAGAAAAAAACGTTTTTACAGTCAGAGTTGTGCAACAGTGGAATCAGCTGCCTAGGGAGGTGGTGAGCTCCCCCTCATTGGCAGTCCTTAAGCAGCGACTGGACAAACACTTCTCAGGGATGATCTAAGCTGATGCTGCATTGAGCAGAGAGTTGGACTAGATGGCCTGTTTGGCCCCTTCCAGCTCTGTGATTCTATGATTCTATACCTCAGAAGCAAACACCTACCTCATGAACCAATCAGAAATATAACTATACTAGGAAAAAGGCCCATTGTGGAAATAAATACAATGGCCTCTAGAAAGAGGCTCTGGGTGGGTGCCCCGGCCTTTGACACTCAGTGTCTATTTGCTGTGGCGACCTCAGCAGGGTATAATAACACTGAGCCCACCATTTTCTCCAGAGAAACTGATTTCTGCTACCTAAAGAACAGTTGTAATTTTGAGTGATCTCCAGCCCTCACCTGGAGATTGGCAATGATGGTTCCCTAGAAGGGAATAGTTGGTTTGGAGGGTGGAGTCTATGGCTTTGTAGCTGTCGAGGTCCCACACCTCCTGAAACCTCACCCTCTCCAGGCTCCATCCCTCACATCTCCAGGAATTTCCCACCTGGAGTTGGCAACCCTATCTTCTTCACAGCCAATCATCAACCTACCTTTATGAAAAGTATGCAGATGGAGAGTGATTTCAGCTAAGCATACCTTTATTTAGTTGAGAACAAAGACAACTGACCGGCTCGCAGGCCGGCTTATATTCTTTCAGAAAACCCGCCACCAAGCTCACCTAAACACACACCCCACTCCCGTTAGGCTATTTACAGTAACCGAGAGACCTATTGGTCTCCCGGCTGGGGACCTAGCCCTTTCATTGGGCCTGGCTAGGATCCTAGTGGCCCATTGTCTTTTGGCATGAAGCTATTGAGGATTGAGCCTGGCCAGCTCGGGCAAGTCCGGGCATGTCAGGCTGAATACATTACACTTTATTTCCCCCTCACTAATAATAATAATAATAATAATATACTTTATTGTCATTGTACACAGTACAACGAAATTAAAGGTGCAATCATTTCAGTGATCTACAGCCATACACATATACACTCACACAACCATTCACAACCATCCCATAACTCCCTTAAGGTTCACATTGCAACCTAAACCACCAATGTCACCCAAATTCCAACTTCATACAGCATTTAAAGCAATAATAGCTCTCGAATAAAAACTGTTTTTTAATCTGTTTGTCCTTGTTTTAATTATCCTGTATCTTCTACCTGAAGGCAGCAGTTCAAACAAGGAGTGTTCAGGGTGTGACAAATCCTGCAGAATGTTCTTTGCTTTTTTCAAGCATCGAGAACTATACAATTCCTCCAGGAACGGGAGAGGGCAGCCAATAATCTTCTGGGCTGTGATGATAACTCTCTGGAGTGCTTTCCTCTCCACAGCCGTACAGCTGGCAAACCAGGCACAGATGCAGTATGTTAAAATGCTCTCTATTGAGCAACGATAGAAGGACATCAGTATATAAGGATACAGAGCCCACCATTTTCTCCAGGGGAACTGATCTCTGCCATCTGAAAAGCAGTTGTAATTCTGAGGGATACATTTTACCTCAGAACAGCAAAACTGTTTAGAATGTTAGAGGCAAAAGCCAATCAAGTTGCATATGCAAACGACCTCTGTGTTCCGAGGCAAAGGCCAATGGGGCTGCATATGCAAATAACCTCTGTGTTCTGACTGGCTATGGGGGGGAGAGGAACAGCAAACTGTTTAGAATGTTGGCAGGACACAGGCAAAGCAGCCAGTGGATAGGGAGACCCTCTGAATGACAGATCAGAGAGCGAACTGATTTTGGAGCGTGTGGAATGTTCTAGAGAAGTGCCACCACTTCTTGCAAGGTATTCTTGCAAGAAACAACAAATATACAGAAAGAAGAATAAAGTCCCAAAAACTCCAGTTGTATTGTGATATCATAGTCCAACTTGACATGCATTTATCATGGAGTGGACTCATATCGTTCCTGGATAATCCAAACATTCTAGAATACCATAAGCCATAGAAACGCATAGTATGGATGCAAGTTGCCACGTTTTGAGTAATTATTTTTTGAAACCAATAGGCTATAGTGGAACTATAGTGGAACTAAATACAAATTCAAGACATACACAAATGAGGATAAACATACATTATGTATAAATTGCATAGATGCATAATATAGAGCTGCAGGAAGACTCACCCCAATTTCAGTAGAGGCACATTAAAAAGTCAGTATATTCAATCAGAAAGGATCATGGGTCCTTATCCTACCATGTGTTGCCCTGTGTCTCAGGGCTTGGAGCTACCATATCTACATATGTCATTGCATGTTGGTTTGGGTCTCAGGTGGTCTCAGAGCACATTGCCATGGTTATGCTGGGCTGGCAAAAATGCCCCCCCCTTCAGTTTCTACTGGAGAGATTCTCAGAGACTTTGATTCTGTTCCTGTTCTGCTGGGCTTCTGCCCTTACTTTTTTTTGCTGTTTTTCCCTCTCCATTGGAAACAATTGAGTATGGGGCACCTTCTTTGGGTGGGGCATAACTCAGACCCCGTAAATCCAATCCTCACCAAACTTGGTAGGCAGGTAGAAGGGAGTCAGCCAGAGATGTACTATTGCTTTGGTATATTTAGCTTTCCAGGGAGGCATTCAATACACTCCTAAACCTCCTGAACCTGTGCCTCATTTCCCCAGAAAACACTTTCCTGTGGACACCTTTTTTTGGGAGTGTGTGTGTGTAACTCAGACCCTGTAAATCCAGTCCTCACCACAAGGCAAGTAGGAGAGTCATCCAGAGACCTATTGCAAGTTTGGTGTGTCTAGCATGCCAGGGGGCGTTCTACCACATAATGAACTTCCTGAGCTGGTTCAGTTCATATGAATGAGTTTATGACAGTCTGTGGCTCAGTTTGTGGGTTTGTGGTATCAGGGCTGCGGTTACACGGAGCATTTGCCATGCTGACGATACGAATGGTAGGCGGATTTTCTGGGCGCGATCACACCGCAACATCTGGAAAGCGTAGAGCTCCCATGGCTAACCCGAGGTTTCCTGCCGAAGATGCAGAGTAAAAAACTAGTGGAATTAGGTGACATCCGGTGCCCGCCGCTGTTCGTTGCACACAAGGGGTTTTTTTGTCTCCCAAGTCTCCGCAGGTTGCGCAACAGCGCCCAACAGTGCATGTGCACAAGGAGCAATTGCTAGTGCGATCGTGCGCCGCGGCTTCTGTGCACTCTTGCAGGATACCCGTCTGGTCATCATCTCCCCCCTAACCACGGGACTTCGACCGGGACGTGTGCTCGGGTGGCCGCACGTTAGTTTCCTCCAAGGCAATTAGCCACGCCTCCCCCCCGCGATATCCAGCCTGTGTGACCAGGACCAAACATGCTTTCACTGACAAGCCACTAGGTCAGGTCCTTTCACATGCACAGGATTCCACCTGTACCAGACTGCCCTTTCCCAAGAGTCAGACCAAATGCTACAAGGTCTGTTCATCACCAGAGATGGGCCTAACAACTGCGTAATATGTCCTCTCCCAGTGATAGAGTTAAACTGTTCCACTATGCTACCAAGCAGAGGTACCCTTGAAACTGTTCTCTTGTTGAGGCAGACCCAAACTATCACTGTACCCCCTCATCAGACAAACTTATTGAAGAGGTAGAAAAGAAGAATAAGAATAAGAATTGTTTTTTATACTACACTTTTTTTGACCTAAGGAGTCTCAAAGCGGCTTACAATCATTTTCACTTCCTCTCCCCACAAAAGGCACCTTGTGAGGTAGGTGGGGCTGAGAGAGTTCTGAGAGAACTGTGACAAGGTCACCCAGCAGGTGAGCAGTGGGGATTCAAACCCTGTTCTCCAGGTTAGAGTCTGCCACTCCTAACCACTACACTACACTGGCTCTCCTTGATGGGAAGCAACTGTGGTGAGCTTATCCCAGGATTACTTTGCTGTCGCAGCAACACTGCAAATTACTAAGGAATTGTTTAGCTTTCCCCCCCTTTTTCTCCAAATTGTATTATTTGCTTAATTTCTAGGAACAATTAACAGATGGAGAAGCCATAAACTGACTGAGAGAAAGGGGAACTAGGAAAAGGTGGAGATTGAACTCCAGGAAGGGAAGAAAGGTAGTTTTTGTGCTTCATGGCTCCTTTTAAGTTTTGTCATAACTCACAAAGGCATCTGGCAAAGGATGCTCAAGGAATTTGCCTGCCTACATGACCAGAGCAAAGGAAAAAGAAAACTGAAAGAAAATATTCATTGCCCCCACCCAGATTTGTTCTCTGGGAGGTAGGCAAGGCCAGGCTAGGGCTCCAACTTCAGTTACTTCAAGGGCACATGGTAAACTATGGCTTAGACTTCAGCTTTCTGTGTATCACTGCTAGTTAAAAAACCACAGTGTCAGAAAGATTTCCAGTGCTTTGTCCCTTCCATGCACAAAGCAATGGGGGGGGGGGATGCACACATTCTTCTCCATTCTAGATTTAGGAGGTGAGCATTTCCTTTCACCGGATCCTAAGGTTGACCTGTGATGGACTCTTACACTGTAAATAGCCAATCACGGGAGTGGGGTGTGTGTTGTGTGCTGCACGGATAAAAGCAGGGTTTGAACCCGGCTAGTTTGTCTCTAGTTGAGCTGAATTTCACTAATAAATATGAGCTGATCACTTGCTAACACGTCTGAACCCAGTACTTTATACCTTGCTTTATGTTTTTTTGTGCTGACTTTTACACTGAGAGGCACCATTATTTTTTGAGGGTACAATCTGTGGATCTGTCTGTGATATGTGGTTTGGTGGTAGGTTTGGGGTGACTCCGTCTGAAAATGAGGATCCATTTAAATTATCTGGCCAGTTATGTAGCATTATGAATAAAATCCAGCATTTTTGATCCTATGGAAAGAGCTCTTCTTTCCTGTCCAGCTCACAACAGAAGTTCCAGTTGCCCATCCAAGAAAGAAGGAACAGACCAACAGCTTTTGCAAATCCTTTAATTAGCCCCTGCTAAATTTAGAGTGAAAGTTTCACAGAGTGTGGGCTCAGTGTCTTGCTGAAACAGAATCCCAGCATGGGAAGAAATCACTTAGGGGAGTGAGGTGAGGTTTTAACTGCTGAAACAAAGTCTGTCTCCCCCAGGGAAGATGTTTGTACCATAAAGTGATGTTCAGCAGTGTGTGTGGGGCTGTCACATGCTGAAAAGGAGCCCCCGCAAATGGGAAGAAAATCCTCAATGTTAAAGTAGCCATAGGGAACATACAATTCCCATGCTCCTTTGCTCTCTCATGCATGTGTGTATGGACTGTTATGCTGGACATAGACATGTAGCCACCCAGCAAATTCCCGTAAAAAGGTGAGCGATCAGCGATCCATCTGAGGTTTATTCACAACCAGCTGTTATGACACAAACCAAACCTGCAGGAGCCCGAGCATCAATTGTGATGACCCCACCCCCTCCTCCAGTCAAAACCGTTAGACAATAGAGCTTCTTACTTTGGGCTTAGTTATTTTATAGGCACCCCTTTTAGAGCATAGGTGCAAAAGGATCTGGAACTTAAGGAGTCTCATGAAGGCACCTGGGTTTAGCCATAACATTGGAACTGTCCCAGGAAAGAAAAAGAAGAGTGTGTTGGAATTAAAAGCTGATTAACTTCACACACACACACACCCTGATCCATGTATATCTTGCACAAGAACAAACAAAACTTTCTAGTCCAGCATTTTGTTTGGGCTGAGGTTGAAGCTGTACCTGGAGGTGCTGAAGCAGAAGATGCAGGAGAACATTCTCTCTTCCGTCCGCAACTTTTATTGGACAGCATATGAGAAGTGCTTTGTGGATGGCCTGTGTATGGAAGACCAATCTGCATTGTTTCAAGATTTGTCAAACTGGTTGAAACATTTCTTACAATGATGGTTGTGAAGCTGGTGAATACCAGAAAGGAACGTTATCTTTTTTCCCCTATCGAACTTTGGAGCATGCTTCTGTTCTCTCCATGTGTCAGAGTGAAGCTTCTTTATGCTGGTATCTGGTTTAAAGATCTTATCAAATCTGATGTAGAGGAAAATGCTAAACAGAGCTACCTCTGAGCTGTCACAGTGATGCTGTTGTCATTCGACTGTCCTAAATGTGTCTCGTGAAAACTCGTGTAATGTTTGAATGGTTGAAATAAAATTGATTGTCTGTTCTGAAAAAAAGAACAAAAAAACCCCACCTTCCAATCCCCTTCTCTGTGTCCAGTTTGGGTAACATCCTGCCTAGAGTCCTGTATGGCCAGGTCAGATCATCAAATGATCTGAGGGGGGAACTGCACATAAAGCTAAAAATATGCATGTGTATATATGATGGTGAGACTTACAAAAACACTTTGTTTAATTATAATTGCTGAATCACTGATTATTATTATTATTAATAATAATAATAATTTCCATTTATTAATCACTTTCCCCAGTGGGCTCAAAGCGATGTACAGTTACTCAATATAGACAAGGGACTAACAATGTTTGTAGGGGAAAGGGAAGACAACATATATTCATTTAATTGCACACGCTGTCACTGCCCGGTATAGACGTCTTCTGGCTTGGCTCCATCGTTTTCCGCATGGCTGCTTGTTGACCAGGCTTCAGGACCCGTATGTCAATCACCACACTGCCACCGCCTGGCCGGAACTTCCACTACAGGGATTCTTTCGTAGCCGAGAAGTTATTTCACCTTTCCGAACCTCGACCAGGACGTCCGACCGTCAGCTAACACCCTCCCACAAGGGAGATTGGCATGCCCACCCTCTCTAAGGAGTGGTTCCCATTGTATCTACTCGCTGAAGCTTTCGAATCGCTGGGTGGACGATAAGCTGGGGACAACAGGCTGGCTACTCACACCAGCGCGGGACTCAAACTAACACAGTTCAGATGTTAAGACAGTGGGATATACCTACTGTGCCACCGCTCCCCTTAGTTTTATTTGCACATGGTTTATATATACTATTAGTTACTGAGTGTCAGGCAGCAACAACAAGTCTGTGGGATAGGGGAGAAGAAAAGTTAGGCTGCCGTCAGGCTCTGTCAGAATGCACATGCATGAAACAGTGCTCTGTACTGTACATTATTGTTTGAATATTTGAAAAATAGGCTAAAACTGTTTGCAGAGAGAGAACTGGCTAGCAGGTAATCTGCTCCCTGTTTGCAATGAGTGAACAAATGTTGAGCTGAACAAGTGTGTATTCAAATGTCCCTAATTTCATGTACAGCTCATATTGTTGATTTGAAAGAAAGTTGGCATTATGGCCAGTGAAACTGTGGGTGTGAGAATATCCCTCCACTAGGGGAGTGCACTCGGTATATACCGAACCAAATAAATATCAAAAAAATACCTTATCAGTATTTTTCAAGTCTTTATTCAGCTGAAGTAGCCACGCCCAAACAAAAGCCAATATAAATTAATTAATTAATACACACTTTTATTTGGGCATGGCTAGAAGGCATTTAAAGAGACCAGAGTCTCTTTAAATGCTGAGTTCACTCACCAAGTCATGCCACCATGGCTGAGAAGGGATTTGATTCTTCACTCCTCCATATGCAACCAGCTGGGTGACCTTGGATTAGTCACAGTTCTCTCAGAGGTGTTCTCTCAAGAGCAGTTCTCTCAGAGCTCTCTCTCAGCCCTACCTAACTCACAGGGGATCTGTTGTAGGGAGAGGAAAGGAAGGAGATTGTAAGCAGCTCTAAGACTCTGAGTGAAGGGTGGTGTATAAATCCTCCTCCGCCTCCTCTTTCTAATTTTTTTGAGTAACCAAAACAAAATATACAATACAATACAGTATAAAGACTTAAAATTGAGAAGTTAAAATTGAGAACTACTTCTTCTTCGACAAAGGGCTTTTCCTTCTGGTCCCTGGGGATATGAAGTTCATGAGTGTTTATGCATGTGAATGTGTAAGAAGAGATTCCCATATTTAAAGGGTCTGCTTCACACAGCCCTTCCTTGAACTTACAGCAGACTGTTCTTGTTGTTTGAGAGCACCTGTGTAATTCAAGTGATCTTTCAGGAGCAGTTTCTATTGAGCATTCTTTCCACCCCCAAACTCTAAATTTGCTGACAAGTGATATAGACCATCATTACAAAAAGAACAAAAGCTTCTTGAAAGACATGGAATAATTTTATCTGAGTTTTGCAGTGTTTTACACTCCAATGCTCATCCTAGTGAAAAGAACAGATATTTATGCCTTTCCACAGTGAAATATGACATTTATTAACATACTATAAAATGAGCAACAGATTGAGGGAAAATCAACAGAAAAGCACATGTCCAATAACTCAAACAATTTTTGTATATGGGTTAAACTGTGGTAGGCTTCTAAATATATTTATGTGTAATGGAAATATATTAAGAAAAAAAATGAAACAAATCAAAGTCAAATATGGGCAAGCTATTTTTGCAGCATACAAATGAAAATTGACTTGAACCACTAAAACATTGCTAGATGGTACAAAAAATAACAGGGAAAGATGTGAAGTTCAGTGAGTTAGAAACAAGTCACAGATTGCAGTTCCGCATATACATTTCATTATTTTGTATGTAAAGCATTACTGCAAATGAGAAGGATGCATCCGCCAACTCATGCAAATCACTTTTGTTTTGTTTATGGTTACTCTCATGGGTGCCCATCAAAAGTGTCACAGCTGTATTATGTAGTGGTCCAACATCAAATGCTGAAGGGGGAGTGGTTATTAAAAAGGCAGCCTTGTTCCTGTCCCCCAGCACAATTTATGATAATCAAGAGTGCCCTCTTCATTAGCCTTTTACTTCCTAAACCTTTATGGCCTCATCATTGAGGCAGCAAAGTCAGCTCCAAGGCAACTTCTCAGGTTATTTGTTTATTTAAAATATTTTATCCCAATTTATTTCTTCAGAGGTAAGGTGGCTATCAATGCAGCGACAAGTTGCAAGGACACAAAAATATGTAAGTCCTTGAAACTACTCTTGGGATGAAGTTTATCCCAATTTATTTCTTTAGAGGTAAGGTGGCTATCAATGCAACGGACAAGTTGCAAGGACACAAAAATAGGTAAGTCCTTGAAACTACTCTTGGGATGAATTAGCTAGTTCAGTTGCACTTTTTTAACACATGAGGCTGCCTTATACGGAATCAGACCATTCGTCCATCAGGGTCAGTATTGTCTACTCAGACTGGCAGCAGCTCTCCAGGGTCTCAGACAGAGGTCTTTCACATGACCTACTTCCAGGCCTTTAACTTGGAGATGCTGGGAATGGAACCTGGGACCTTTTGTATGCCAAGCAGGAGCCCTACTACTGAGCCATGACCCCTCCCCATACACATAGAGTGGCTCTTCTCTTAAGGCATTTTCACCTGTACAGTAGCAAGCAATGCCCCCAAAGCACAGAAAGCACTTACCATTTGCTTTTTAAAAGCAAAATCACCTGGGCTAAAAAAACCCAACAACTGCCATTGGTGTATTTTTTCTACCTCATGAATTTATTATCCCAGGAATCATTTTAAAGTGCTCTGCAGAGACACAGCCTAATCAGAGCTTCTTTCAGCTGTGAAGGAAACACCCCTTGTTAGAGAAATATATAAAGAATCACCCCCAGAAGAATTTCCACCTTCTCTCAGCATGATTTTACTAGGATGGGCAAATATCCCATATTTGGAAAGCAGCTTTCACAACTAGGGATGGGCACGAACCAGGAAAATGTGGTTCGGTTTGTGGTTTGTGGTGAGCCCAGGTCACAAGCCACAGACTGTCACGAACTTTTAGCAACCAAATGCACTGGTTCAGTTTGTGAGGTTTGTCTGAGTTTGTGGAAAGTTCAGGCCAGTTGACCTGCCATGAACTTCACCTTGTAAACCAGCCAAAATTCATCACAAACTTTAGTTCATCAGTCAGTTTGTGCCCATCCTTATTCAAAACCCCTTGCATTCCAATGGTTGCCACAGCAGCCTTGAAGTCCTGAATTAGACCTGTCAAGGAGGCATCAGCATTGATATTGACGTTCCTTAATACCATATGGTTTAAGTGCAATATGACCTCCGAGACCAATTCCATCAGCTCACTCAGGGTTACTGCTGGCAAACTAGATTCATGGTAGCAGAGCCCATATGAAGAAGGGACACCCAGAGAGAGAAAGAGAGAGAGAGAGAGAATTTTCAAGTACTGAAAAATCTTGTGGCTTTAGGCTAGTTCACACACACACATATGTGTATGTGTCACATGATTGCCCTGTAGTTGATTACTGGACACTTGAAGACTGGCAGCTGAAAATGTGAATTGACACTATTGAGAAGTGATGTGTTTTAGGTAATTTAAAATGACATGAGAGTTCTTTGTGATGACCCTTTCACATGCTATGCTGGTGGGTTTCCCCATAATGGTTTCCCCATGGTGGTTTCCACATGAGTTGGGCCTTTTATGGTTTCTCCATTGCTGGAGTGGCTGCAGATAAAATGCAGCAGCAATGGGGCTTCCACTTGTCAGGTTTCCCTATCCTAGTTCCCCAGCAATTAAAAAAAATAGATTGGCACAGTTATATTGATATACCATTATAACAATAGATTTGGTAAATTTCTCTTGCAATCTCTTCTATTGAAATGGTGACCTGGTGCTGGTCCATTAGTGCATGTCTTACAAAGTTCGGATATGTAAATTAAACATATGTGAAGATGCTGACTTGGACTTAGCAATTCTAGCAACTGGCCCAAAGGCCAAAAGCTCATCTAGTTGTTTTCTATTTCCCTTATTAGCAATTCTACTGTCCATAAAGATTTGTATTTTTAAATAGATGGATTCAATTGGACTGTGAAACTCACATGACTTGCTTGGTTAGCCTAATCTGATTTGCCTGCGTTACACATGGGTGAAATCTCCCTTGCCTACTAGGGATGGGCATGAACCGGCTCACAATTCATCATGAATTTTTGCCAGTTCATGGTCCATGAAGTCAAGTTTTATTTATTTATTTGATTTATATTCCGCCCTCGCCAAACGGGCTCAGGGTGGTGTACAATAATTAAAATAATACAATTAAAACAGTGTTAAAACAACAATTTGCACAGAATAGCATCCTGAGATACCATGTAAAAATAGAGAGATGAGGTGTTAAATCAAACCCGGTGTCTAATCATATGTCTAATCAGATCCAAGCCACTTATGAGTGATTGGCCAGAAGCTGGGTGGGGGGGGGGGTCTGCTGCCTCAACCAAATGCCCGGTAGGCCCTGGGGTGGCTCTTTCACCACAAACTTTCAAGAAGCTTTGGCACGGTTTGTGGGGGTTCACGAATGGCTGCATTTTGCAGATGCACTGGCACTAATCAATTAAACCATTTACCATAATTGATGCGGATCAATTAAACCATATACTTCAAGGCAACAGTGGGGGCAGAATTCTCCAGTCTTTGAAACATTAATAAGAGCCTTTCAGAGCTTAACAGGTACTGCTAGCTGCCAATAACAGAGTTCCCATTCCCATGAGCTCAGAAGGCTATCTATTGAATGTGCTCTCCTCCCTCCCCCTCCTTTATTGATTGGTGAAGCGAGAGAGAGGCTCAGAGCTAGCAGAGCTGATTCATTGTTTTGCTTTCTGTTTGCTTGTGATCTGCCGTCTGCTGCTGGGGTTTGGAATTAGGGTTCAGTGGACTCTAGGCTCTGAGTACAGGGGCTTATCCCTCCACCTCGCCTAATAGTGATCTGCTCTGCTCTCTGCTGTTGGGGTTTGGGACTAGGATGCAGTGGACTCAGATTTGAGCACAGGGGTTTAGCTATTGGGTACCTTTATACCCCCCCCATCTGTCCTGCTAGTGCTCTGCTCTGCTTTCTGCTGCTGGGGTTTAGGAGTTTTCTGGAATCAGGGATCTGATTCTGATCTTCCTGTGCTCAGCTGAGCACAGGGGCTTGCCCTCCACCTGTTAGTGATCTGCTCTGTTCTCTGCTGCTGGAGTTTGGGTCTGAAGAGTCCTGGACTTGGGGATCTGATCTACTCTTTGTATTCATGCTGACCACAGAGGCTTAACTATTGGGTGCCTTTATATCCTCCCCACCTCTCCTGCTAGTGATCTTCTTTGCTCTCTGCTGCTGGAGTTTGAGTGTGGAGTGCTTGGACTCAGAGATCTGATCCTCTCTCTGTGCTCATTCTGACCACAGGGGCTAAATGAACACCTTGAGGGTGAAAGTGGGTGGAAGGGGTGCTTATCATGGGGGTAACTCTTCCCCCAGGGAACCAGAGGCCCCTGACCCCAGGCACCAATCCTAGCCTGCCCCCTGGCATTACACAACACCAATGTTGGAGGGGGGTTATTCAACCTAGCCTCACTACCTACAACCTTTGGGATGGGCCTCAGGCTGGAAGGGGGCTGAGCTATTCTGCTTCTCTGTCTCCTTCCCTTACATTCATGCCTGCTTGTCAGTAGTGAAGTGGGAGGTCAGCAGCAGGGGTGATGGGACCAGGCGTGCCATGGTGGATGATTTGGCAGAGGTTATGGTGAGGGATTACCTCGCTGAGTCTCCCAATCCCGACTTGGCCAGTCCCCTTGAATACTGGTCACACAAGTCTGTCATTTTATTTGTTTGTTTTTTATTGGATTTATGAATCGCCCACCCTGCAAGCAAGCTCTGGGTGATTTACAACCTTATAAACATTTAAAATACAATTGACATATAATGAAAATTATTGACAGTAGAACAATAAGTTATAAATTAAAACCAATCCAAGATGGCATAATAGTCCTTCTTTGTCAGCCACACCACTGTCCTGCACAGCAGGGCAGGGAAGGGTATGTGGGGGCCATAGAAGAGAATGAGAGGGTGCCAGTCCTCCAATGCTCCCTCTAAACTGTGGAACCTTGTGAGTACTTTGTGAGCTCAACTAAAAGCCTGGCAGAACATCTCTGACTTACAGGCCCTGCTGAATTGCTAAAAGCCTGGCAGAACATCTCTGACTTACAGGCCCTGCCCTCCTGCCCTCCCACCAGCATCCAGAACCACCTGGGAGACCTCAGCCCCCACTGCTTCCACCTGGACCAGGCCAGGGTGGATTAATTGTCCTTCCTGCTGGGCCACCCTGTTCTAGACCTAGCACAGTAAGATCCAGGCCTACTGATGTCCCTCTGCACATCCCCTCATTCCTCCTCCTCTTTGAGGCATTTGGCATGTGGCCCATGAGAGCACCCTTGGGAGAGGTCCATGGGAGTGCCCTCTGCTGGATGTGGGTGTGCTGGCCCCAGACTCAACCCAAACAACATCTGCCTCATGAGAAAACATCTACCTCATGAACCAACATCTACCTCATAGCACAACACTTACCTCTGGGAACATCTACCTCAACAAACGTCTGCATGGATAAGGACTCCCCCTTTCTATTGCATTTGTACAATTCACAATCACAACAGGTGACCTCTAATCTGTACAATGTGTTCCACTAATGGTGAAGAACCAGAAATTTCACCTGGGGGTGGTCTGTGACCAGAGGATCTATGTGTTTAGGCATGAAGGGAGCACACTTCCCATTCCTTGTGGGCACACTTCCCTTCCTTGTGGTGTCTGGTTGGGGAGGTCTGCCAAGCAGCCATGGGTTTATTTTTGGGGAACCCACTTTGAAAGTCTGGGGATGCCTGGTCTGCCTTTCTGTCTGTCCCTCAAATACTGGCTGTGTGTTTCAGCTGAAGGGGGGCTGTGAGTGTTTTGGGCATGCTTTGGTCTTTGAGTGTCAGGGATGGACTCAGGGCTTCAAGCCACCATGTCTACATAAGTCGTTGCACCCTTTGGTGTTTGGCTGTCAGGGATGGACTCAGGACTTCGAGATGCCACATCTACATACATCTCAGGGCTTTGAGCCACCACATCTACATGAGTCACTATACACTTTTGGGTTTGGGTCTTGGGTGGTCTCAGCAGGGCTTTGAGTCACAACATCTACATACATCATTGCATGTTGGTTTGGGTTTGGGTCTCAGGTGGTCTCAGGGCACATTGCACTGGTTCTGCTGGGCTGGCAAAAATGCCCCCCCACCTTCAGTTTATACTACAGAGATTCTTGGGGACTTTGATTCTTTTCTGTGGGGCTTCTATTGCCCTTGCTTTTTTGGGGGGGCTGTTTTTCCCCCTCCATTTGAAACAATGGAGAATGGGGGCACCTTCTTTGGGGGGCTGTCACTCAGATCCTGTAGATCCAATCCTCACCAGACTTGGAAGGCAGGTAGAGAAGTCAGCTGTTGATGTGCTCTGAGTTTGGTGTCTCTAGCATGTGGGGTGGGGTGTTATAGACACTCCTGAACCTCCTGAACCTGTGCCTGTCATTTCCCCAGAAAGCACTTTCCTGGGGGTACCTATAAACCTAATCCTCACCAGGCTTGGAGGGCAGGTAGAGGAGAGTCAGATAGATCCCCTGTGAGTTTGGTGTCTTTAAGCACACCAGGGGAGTATTCTACCACAACATCACCCTCATGAACCAAACCGGGTTGTAGGAGGCCTTTTAAGTTCATGATGGTCCATGGTTTGGTTTGAGGGTCCACCACAAACTGAACCAGATTTTCCCAGTTTGTGCCCATCCCTATAATCTACACTATACCACTAAAAAAGAGCCTACTAGGGCTTCTTCAAAACTCATTTGCCAAGTTAATATATCTTTTCTTCTTCCAGCACTTGCTTTTTTCTGAGCTGACACAAGTCTTGTGAAGGAGGCTGTGTGTCCCTTTGGTTGGCCACAGAGTTGTTTGCTTTGTCCAGATGTGGCTTATAATGTTTTTAAAATAGATTTACAGATCTCTAAAATGGTTGCCCTGTGTAAGGGTTCTGAAACTTCCTTATATAATATGTTAGGGCAAATGGATGCTATGGCTGTTCTTTTCGTCAGTGTCATTTTGTGTTTTACAGGCTATCATTTTCTTTTTTATTCAATCTACCTATATGAAGGATTTCAGTCTTTTGATTTCCCTGAACAGTGTTGGAACAAAGGACCTGTCTGTGAAATTATTCTGATCAGTTGTACTAATTCCTGATGGATTTTCTGTTCATATTATGTAATCTGGTTTTGGCAGAATACCAGAAGCAGATTTTTACAGTGCCAAATGTTTTCAAAAAGCACAAGGAATGAATTGCTCAGTAATTATATCACACGGCATCATAGAAATAAACATCTATGATAAAAGAAAACCCCTCCCTTGCCCACAGAACTATTAGGAGGGAGAACTTAAGCAATTGACAGAACATTTCCATTTGACATGACTGATAGTTTTAAAACTGTCACTGGCTAGATCAGGGGTGGTCAAACTGCGGCGTGGGAGCCGCATGTGGCTCTTTCACACATATTGTGTGGCTCCCAGCAGGGCGGCTAGGGAAGGAAGGTATTCCTTTCTCCAGCCAGTGTTCCCCTCTCTGGGTAAGCGTGAGGTGGGGCAGAACAGAGAAAGAAAGACACTTTAAATGAATTCTCAAAGCAAAGTCAGCTGGTGTGGGGGTGTGGGGTTTGGAGAACACATTTAAAGTTAAAGTTGCTTTCTTTCTGCATCTTCCTTCCTCCCTCCCTCCCCCTCCCCATTTATTTGCTTTCTCTCTCTCTCTTTCTTTCCACCTTTCATTCTTTCTTTACACCTCTCTCTCTCTTTTAGACAAATAAATATCATTAGCAAACAAATACATACCATTGGACAAATACAATATCATTATCAATATCTGTTTTTACCTCTTTTGGTTTTTTTATTTTTGGAAGTCTAATTTAATGTTAACAAAAAGCAAATTTGCCTATTTTTATAAAAATGTGTGTATAATATTTGTTCATGTCTTGTGGCTCTCAAATATCTGATGTTTATTCTATGGCTCTTATGTTAAGCGAGTTTGGCCACCCCTGGGCTAGATGCTGCAAAAATGACTTGCTGTGATATATCCTATGCATAGCTCCCTAAAATGTTCATAGATACAAAATCTGGGAGCAGAATCAGGATCCCAGGGTATCCAGTGTATTAAATTAGCATTAAGTACTTTCTGAAAATTGTAGCTCAAAGAGGGAATGGAAATATTAAATAAACGTATAATCTATTAAACTGGTACTATGACTGCTGCTTAACATTCTTTTGAGTCAAAGCACATAATACAAACATTTGGGTGCCTCAGTCAGAATTTCTTGTCAGATCTCAGAAGCTAAGCAGATTTTGTACTTGGATGGGAGACCACCAAGGAAGACTTTGCAGAGCAATGGCAAACCACCTCTGCTTAATCACCTGCCTTGCAAAATCTATGGGGTTGCCATACATTGGCTGTGACTTGATGGCATTTTACACACACACACACACACACACACTACTGTTTATGGGAAGCATGATCTCTGCCAGAACTGTTAGCATTACTAACCCCTAATCTCCCAGTCACCTGGCCATTAACAGCTCAGCCTGGTCAGGATTATAATTTTCTTAATTTTCATTCCCCACAGAACAGGCACTCACTTCTGGAACTAACAACTGTTCCTCAATCTGATAGAAGTAAAATTTGGTGTATTCAGCATGATTATTGATGCTGCATTTTCAAACTGCTGATAATTGCCCCAGGTAGTTTCATTTACATGAGAACGGGGGACAAGATACAACCCCATGGTATCCACCCACTGGCATAGATTTCAAGAGAGAGAACTAGCTTCTGACATGGGCTAGTTAGATAATAGTGTAACCAATATGGTACACCCAATCAACAAATGTTCCAGCCAGCAGAAGGAGTTGATGAGCAAAATCCATTGTAACTACCCACCCCATCAAGTTTTAGGCAGACCGTCCACCAGGCCCACCAATATAGTCCATATTCTGAACTCCATCCTACCTTAATCCCAGTTGATATGGGTAGAGAAAATTCATTTCCTCCAGTAATTTCTAGAGCTGATCTGCTTCTTTCAGATAAGTTGCCTTGCCTAATATGGGAGATTCAAAATGGGAAGGTAGTTGTTAAAATCAATGGTATGAAGTAAAGATCCCCCCCCCCCCCATACATTCCCCAGTCAAAAGCCTTTTGAACATCCAAATATATAATGTCTATCAGGTCACAGTTGTCTACATACTTGTTCATTTTCTCAAAAAACCACAAAAGTTTGGTGAGGCAGGACTTCTCTTTGCAGTAGCCATGCTACTGTCCAGAATCTACCACCCATCAACTTCAGTGAATGCCCCAAATTCTAGTATTTTGGGACAGGGAGAAAAAGTTTTCTCCTCAACATAGAGCTTTGCCTAATAATTCTGTGTTTGATTACAGTTTCTACTAAATTGTCTGGGAGAAACCTTAGGCTAACTGGCCTGTAATTTCCTGGTTCCCCTCTGGACCTCTTTGTAAAATCAATGTAACATTTGCTACTCTCCAGTCTTCTGATACAGCAGCTGAATTTAGTGATAGGTTACAGGTTAGTAGTTCAACATATTTGCAGTGAGATCTGCTGATCCCTAATAAGGACCTAAACCAATCTTTGGCTGCGGTCACACGCTGCATAGACGGAAGATTGGAGGACTTTCCGGGTGCGATCTCACCGCAACATCTGGGGAGCGTAGAGCTCCCGTGGCTGACCCGTACCTACCCTCTGAAGACGCGCAGTAAAAAACTAGTACCTTTGAGGTACTAGTTTCCGGGAACCACGCGGCAAGGGCAGGTGCCTGATCGCGTCCCTGCTGGACTCCCGTAGCATCCGGCGCCCACTGCGTTGTTCCCCCCCATGCCTCCAGAAGCGCCCAACAGTGCATGCATTGTTGGGGTCGAGGGAGAGCCACGGGGGGGCTACGATGGGGGTGAGCGGCAGCAGCCAGCCAGGTGGAGAGCAGGCCACGTGTCCCGGGGAGGTCGGTCGGGCTGCTGGTGGGGAGGGGGGATCTGGCGGGTTACTCTCCCTTCCCCTCCCCTCCTTGTGAGCAGCCCATGGACCCTGCCTGGAGTGGGCTGTGCACGGCCCTCCCAGAGGTGGTGGCTCGTTTGGTGGAGGTGCGGATACTCGTGTGATCGGCACCTCCACCCGAACCACGGGACCTCGCTGGAACGTCTGATCCCGCAGCCACGCGGTATTTTGCCCCGGGGCAAATAGCCACGCTTCCCCCCTACATTTTCCGGCCCGTGTGGCAGGGGCCCTTATTAGACAGTGGACTGGCCTCTCTATTCAGAGTATTAGAGGTATTCAGAAGTTTACTGCTTCTGAATGTGGAGGTGCTTTTTAGTCACTATGGATATTAACCACTGATAGACCTATCCTCTTTGAATCTGTCTAATTCCCTTTTAAAACCATCTATGCTTGTGGCCATAGCTACATCCTCTGGCAATGAATTCCACTTTAATTACTCATTGAGTAAAGAAGCATTTCCTTTTGTCTGTCCAGAATCTACTGCCCATCGACTTCACTGAATGCCCCAAATTCTAGTATTTTGGGACAGGGAGAAAAAGTTGTATCTGTCTACTTCTACCTGATACATAATTTTATAAACCTTTATCATGTCCCCACTTAGTTAACCCTTTTCTAAATTGAAAAGTCCCGGACTGTTCAGCTTTTTCTCATAGGAAAGGTGCTCCCATCCCCTAATCATCATGTTTGCCATCTTCTGAACATTTTCCCACTCTGCAATGTCCTTTTTGAGATACAGTGACTAGAACTGCACACAGTATATCAAATGAGGCTGCACCATAGATCTATACATGGGTATTATAATATTGGCTGTCTTATTTTCAGTCCCTTTCCTAATAATCCCTGCTATAAGGTTTGCCTCTTTCATTACTGCAGCTCACTGAGTTTACATTTTCATTGAGCTATTCACTATTACCCCGTCTATTTTCATCTCAGTTTAAGCAAGTGCAGACCACATTAGCATGTACTTAAAGTTGAGATTTTTTTTTGTTTCAGTGTGCAATACCTTACACTTATCTACACTAAACTTCAGTTGCCCACTCACCAATTCTGTGGAGATCACACATTTGTCATCATTTATGAGTCAATATGAGGGGAGTTGAAGTTAACCAGTATCACAACATTATCTGCTTTAGTCACCTCCCTTATTTCCTTCTCCTTCTCAAGATCAGATTTAAAGATTTGATCAGGTGGACTTTTTAAGTACCCACACTTTTAAGTAGCCCTTAGGGCCTAGTATCTCCAATCATAACGATTCTGTTGGGGAGTTCATTCCCCAAATGTTTTTTAGCTTATTTGACTCTATGCCCACTTTGATATACAATGCAACATCTCCCCCAATACATCCCTTCCTGTCTAGCCTATAAAGCTTATACCCAGGCATGATTTATTTATTTATTTTATTCAATTTATACCGCACCCTCCCCACCAAGGCAGGCTCAGGGGGGCTTGCTGAATGTATTCCATTGATTTTCCCCATTCCATCATGTCTCTGCAATGCACACTATATCTAAATTGTCATTTAGCACCAGGTATTCAAGATCCCCTATCTTGACTCAGAGGCTTCTAACACTGGCATATAGACACCTATAGCAAGTTTCACTCTCCAACAACTGTCACCTCCTTTGTCATTCCACTCTCACTCCCAAATTCTATTGTGCTTCTACCAATAATACCCGGGGAATTTACATTATTGTCTCTTTGGATTCAGCTGTTCCAAACCATAGGTTCCCTAGCTCCTGTGGGCTTTCCTCCTAGGGTTAGTTTAAAAGCTGCTCTGCCACCTTTTTGATAGTAAGCACCACCAGTGTTGTTCCCCTTTTGTTCAAGTGAGGCCTGCCTCTTTTGTACAGGTTCAGCTTGTCCTCAAAAGTTCCCTAGTGCTTAACAAATCTAAATGTTTCCTCCCAGTGCCACTTTGTCACCCACATATAGAGACACCTAATTTATGCCTGTTTAGCTGCCTCTGCACATGGAACTAGTAGCAATTCTGAGAATGCTACTTGTGGCAATCATCCCCCCCCCCCCAAGTCCCACCACTCCTCTAGGGCTCTGAACCAATCCTTGTGATTTTGGCCTAATGCAAATCCAAGCGATTGACAGCCAATCAGAGCCCATGGAACTCCACTGGGAGAGGATGAGTCAGCCTCAGCTTAAGAAGGGTGAAGAAAAAACTTCTTTCCTCAGGGAAATTTTATGCCTGTGGATAAGAGCATCATTTTTGCCTGATTTTTATTTGGCTTTTAGTTAGGATTTGGGATTGGCATAGGGAAGAAAGACAAGAGCTCTGTGTGGTAAAAGACAAACCTTGAACCTGAATAGAATCCTGCCTGTTATGGTAATAGGTTCCAGTAAAACCTTGTAAACTAAGGTAATCTGACTGGAGAAAGGAGAATGAAATCTCCCCTCAGGGTTTATTTATATTAACTGAGGCTCAGCTACAAAGTGATCACTCTCATTGGGGAAAATGTGTAATCTATGGGGCTGAAGTTGAAAAGCAGTTCCTGAAACTGAAACATTTCCACACAAGATCCTTACCCTGTTAAATACTTCATTTTCTGTTAAATAAACATTTATTGTTCATCTCCATCAGTGTCTTGTCTATCTAGTCAAACAAAAAAGTGATTTCTGCTTGGCGGTGGAAAGTGCTGTCAGGCCACAGCTGCTTTATGGTGACCCCATGGGGTTTTCAAGGCAAGGGACATTCAGAGGTGGTTTGCCATTGCTTGCCTCTGCAGCATGACCCTTGCAGGTCTCCCATCCATTTACCAGCCAGGGCCAATCCTGTTTAGCTTCCAAAATCTGATGAGATTGGGCTAACCTGGGCTACCCAGTTTGATTTCTATTTACCTGATACATAATTACAGCTTTGGTCTAACAGGTTCCAAAACTGGAGACGTTTAGAGAACACATAGCTTATTTGCTAGCAACCCGGTAATAAAAGATTTTGTTATCCCTTTTTTACCTGATTGTGGGTGGTTGGGGTTTAAAGAATCCATAGGAGAGGCCAGAGTGGGGGACTGGACATTCTTCAGTTCAATGGACAGTTGCCTCAGATCCCCTGTAGCCACCACAGGTACCTTTGAGTCCATCACCTTTATAACTTTCTGCCTAATAACCTACATTTTTTCTCCAGGGCCACAGAACTCCATTTCCCACTGTCATCAGTGTCAGCGTCATCCAGTGCCAATGTGCTGCCTGCTCCCCAGCATTATCAACATTTGCACCAGGCAGACAAGTCACCAGCTGGCTCACCTCACTCAGCAGAAGCCCCTTCCATACTAGAGCACACACCAAGAGCTAGAAGGAAATTTTCAGAGAGACACATCCCCAGCACCTCTGGAACAATGCAACCTAAAGCAGACAGACACACACGCTTACCCCTCTTTGCATCCTGCACCAATTCGTAGCATATGGCTCTTTCTGCAGGAATGAGAACTTTGATTTTTCAGAGTTCTTAGCTGAATGGAGAAAGCTATATGCACATACATGTACATATATGCATATAGGCTCTTTGTATATAGTCAAATGAATGCACATATTTCAGGAGCAGAGCTTGCTGCCACAATCTTGTTTTCCCCAAACATGTTCTTTCTATGTTCTAATGTTATCATGTACTACATAAGCCCTATTAGACATTAGAACCTTGTGTATTGTGAGTGCATGCTACCCACGATCCCCCTCAATGTTGTTTGAACAGACCTGAAAAATCCAGTGGTCAATTCATGTGTAATGGAGTTGCACATGCATGGTAAATATATGTGTTGTCCTTATTCGTTCAACATGACAACTGTACGGGGGGGCGTGGCTTTGGTCGTGTGCCGACCAGAAGCCATTACCAGCTGCTCCCAGACCTCTCACTCTTAAATTAACTCTAATTAGCTATTTCTAAACAAACCTGACCTAAAATATGTCACCTAAAGCTTCTAAGGGCAAAAAGAATCAAAGGAATGCCGGGGGAGCTCCTTTGCTAAAGGAATTTTTTGCATCCCGAGGGAGGGATCTCCCTTTTGCATTGGCTGAACTCACCAGTACTTCTTCAGGTGAAGGTGATACATATACTGATGACTCTCCTCACACCAAAGTTTTTATTAGAAGCATTGGGGAGACAATGTTAAGAGGTAAGGCAAGCTATGATGGAGATCATAGCATCCAGCCCCATCACTACTTGGCAAATAGAAGGGGAAGTCGTGGAAGCAGTGACAGACGTCATGTTCCTGGGATCCAAGATCACTGCAGATGGTGACTGCAGCCATGAAATTAAAAGTCACCTGCTCCTTGGGAGGAAAGCGATGGCAAACCTTGACAGCATAATCAAAAGTAGAGACATCACCCTGTCAACAAAAGTCTGTATGGTCAAAGCAATGGTATTCCCAGTAGTAATGTATGGCTGCAAGAGTTGGACTATAAGGAAGGCCAAGCGCCAAAAAATAGACACTTCTGAATTATGGTGCTGGAGAAGACTCTTGAGAGTCCCCTGGACTGCAAGGAGATTGAATCAGTCAATCCTAAAAGAAATCAACCCTGACTGTTTGCTGGAAGGCCAGATACTGAAGCTGAACCTCAAATACTTTGGCCACCAAATGAGAAGGGAGCACTCACTGGAGAAGACCCTGATGCTAGGAAAGATTGAAGGTCAAAGAAGACAGGGACGGCAAAGGATGATATAGTTAGACAGTGTTATCAATGCAATGAACATGAAGTTAAGCAAACTCCAGAGCACGACAGAAGACAGGAGGGCCTGGCGTGATGTGATCCATGGGGTTGCAAAGATTTGGACTCAACTGTGCGACTGAACAACAATAACATATATAGTTTGGGGGGCTGGGAGGCCCGGGGAGCAGACAGATACGTGCTCTCATGTTGTAGGTCATGGGGCTCTCCCCTGGCCTACATTGTAGACTTCTATAGACCTAAATGGCTTTCTGGGCTCCAGTGTATATTTTATCAGTTAATCAAGTGTATTATCAGATTAAAACAAGAAGATAGAAGATGCTGGAATTTAGGCAGCTAATAATGATCATGTATGTGTCAATTCATAATTAATGATCATTTTGAAAGAAGGGGGGAAAAGAACACCGCTTATGTAAAGAGATATAAATATAATGCAAGGAGATTTAAGTTGAATTGATATACTTTAGCTTAGACATTAGATGATGTTATATACAATTATGTACCTTTTTGTTCATTGTAATATAGTTCTTCAATAAAGAAAAAAGACAAAAAAAACATGACAACTGTACATATTGGGATGATCTAGGAGCAGCTGGTAGTCACGTGATATGTGTGACTGTAACATATGAAAAGGGCTATAAATTCAAAGAAGCATGCATAGAGTCTGGTTAGATCCCTCTCCTCCCCATCAATGCATTTGAACATCTGGTGAGGTGCTGCATCAAGGAATATACTATTTTGTAGCCACTCTTCAAAATAGAATAGTTACACAGTATAAATAGAAGAAGAAAAGAAGCACAGGGAGATGGATCAATCTCAGGTGTAAAAGTAAAGTTGAAACAAGGCCATGGTTTTTCTATCTCAGAAGGAATCTCTATTGAGTTAGGAATTCTTTATTACAAAAGAAGAGTGCTTGATGGAAATCCAGAAAGAACCCTCAAAACAACAAAAATACCAGCATTCCCCTGCTTGAATAGTTACTTCCTTCAGATATTCTTGAAGATTTAAATGAAGCCAAAGTTCACATACAGTGGATTAAATGAATGGGGCTCTTCTACTCATAAATGGTTCACAGACTGTGGTTTTCATAGGAGCTAAATATAGAAGAACTGAACTCTGACTCAGCCTTGTTCTCTCACACTCTGTCCTTATAGATTAATAACATGAAGGGTGTAATATTCTCTCATCCTTCATGTTGGGACAAATTCAGCTACTCTTACCATGTTAAGTAGCATTTTACTCAACAAGTAGCCTTGTTGATTTTCTTTTTGGAAAAAGTTATTGATTACCATATGGATGTAATGGAGGGAAAGTGTTTGAAGAGATTTCTGAAGTATAAGCCTTGAGAATCGCTGAGAAGAAAAGTCAATATTTTAGCCTTGAAGTGTCCCTGTGTCAACAGAGAAAGACACAATACATTCCAATTCCTGACGGCAAGAAAATGCTCTTATTCTTTTTAACATACTCTGGTTCTGTTTGTCTCAAAGTAAAGCCTGGTGGTATATTTCCCTGGGTGGTAATTAGTGTTACTAGAGGGCCATTACACACAATGTCATACCATAATTACTATTATTACTTAAAGTTAGTGACTATTAGCTGGCAGTCCAAGGCCTCAGGTCCCTCAGTGGCCTTGTAACAACAAATGCCCCTCCCTCCACATCTTTTATCTGTATGATGGTAACCACAAGAGAAGAGAGCATCCTGCAGGGGGTTAAATTTTGTCTAAGGGGTCCCAGCTGTCACTCATTATTATTTGACAATAAGAACATAAGAGAAGCCAATGTTGGAACAGGCCAATGGCCCATCTAGTCCAACACTCGGTCACACACTGGCCAAAAATACCAGGTGCCATCAGGAGGTCCAGCAGTGGGGCCAGGACACTAGAAGCCCTTCTACTGTTCCCCCCCCCCAAACACCAACAATGCAGAGCATCACTTTCCCCAGTCTGAGAGTTCCTATCTATACCTTGTGGCTAATAGCCACTGATGGTATAGCGAAGGAGCCCCCTGTGTGCGGATATCTAAATCCGCACATCGGGGGCACCTGGGGGGCAGGTAGATTTTCCTCCATACTTGGGGCAGTCCCCAGGTTTGCACAAAAATCTAAGAAGCTGAAAAAAATATGGGGGGATATTTAAATCCCCCCAAAAGTAAAAGAGCATTTCCTGCGCATGCGTAGGGAATGCTCTGGGGACTCTGTGGTGGGCTGGTGACTGGAAGCCTCTCAGGCCTTGCCTCCAGAGCTGAGGCAGGGAGAGAGGAGGAGGAGATCGGCTGCTGGAGCCAGGGAGAAGGCTTGGCGGGCCGGCAGCTGTAAGCCGCTCAGCCCTTGCCACCACCCGGGGGGGGAAGTTTGGCAGGCCAAACTCAGGCCTCCAACCACCGCTGCTGCCACTGGGGGAGAGGGGGGAAGAACGTTTGGCAGGCCAAGTTCAGGCCTCTCACCACCGGTGCTGGGGGGGAGGAGAGAGAAGGCTTGAAGAGAAGGCTCAGAGAATCGGGGGCTTACCTGCGGCTGCTTCCTTTTCCTCCCGTGGAGCTTCTCCTCCCCCCACCCCTGCGACTATCTCGGGTCCCCCTTCTTGTGCTTATCTAATTCCCACTTGAAACTGTCCATGCTTGTAGCCGCCACCACCTCCTGTGGCAGTGAATTCCATGTGTTAATCACTCTTTGGGTGAAGAAGTATTTCCTTCTATCTGTTCTAACCCGACCGCTCAGCAATTTCATTGAGTGCCCACGAGTTCTTGTTTTGTGAGAAGGGACAAAAGTACTTCTTTCTCAACCTGCCCTATCCCATGCATAATCTTATAAACAATATTTTGGTGAGACAGACATAGAACTTCAGTTGGTCCTAGGAAGAGTGCCTATTCTTTCTACAGAAAGCTGTATGTTGGGCAAACCTTATTTTCAGTCAGTTATGAGGTGGGAAAGGGATGATTGCATCTTGTTGGGATCATCCTATCTATCTCCTGGTTGCAGCCCCACTTTTGAAGGACCCACAAAGCCCCTTCACACTTTCAAGCCTACCTGAAAGGTAGATCTAATCCTGGGATGAAGGAAGGTAGGGAGTGATGGTTTATGTGCATTTTTGCCAAAACATGCTGAATGCAAATACTTTTCAGCATTTTCCTGCATCACTGATGCTGAGATACTGGGAATAGCTTCCAAGAGTCATTTGCAGCAACTACTCCATTTCAGATTAAGGCCTCTTGAACTACCAGTTTAGCCTACTCCCTTGCTCCCATTTTAACTACTTTAGCAAACCAATTAGGAAACTAAAAAGTAAGATATAAAAACGAGAAATGTAAGAAAGTAAAATAGGTCAAGTGAAATAAATGAGACTTGCAGCATGCCCTAATCATGAAATTGAGAAATTCCAGGGGCTTTCCTCAGGGATGAATTTCTACCACTGTTGACTGAGCTCAGAAAGATCTGCCTCAGGGCTAAGTCCTGAATGAACCTGAGGACAAAGCATACACTGGCCCTCTATGATGTTAAATGCTGTCTACAGATGTTATCCTATGAAAAGCCATCAAAGCCCCCTGGCTCGAAAGACTTTCTAAAGACTCTTCCTTTCTAGGAGAGCCTTTAAAGTTCCCTTTTCCTTTTTTTTTGTGCACTCCATGAGTCCAGTGGAAGTCAATTGCAAAATTCCAGTTCAGTGGAATGCAAAAATCCCTCAATAGACCAGGTATTGCCTTTATTATGAATTGTCATTTCTGGTTTCCTGATTAGCCCCCCTGGAGAAGCTGTCTGGAGATATAAGCATAGCTAGGTGGGTTTTGCAAATCTATGATTGCGGAGGTTTTTCACAGAATTTGACAGCTGTTGCTGGATTTGTCAATTTTCACAAAACCACTCTAGAAATTTGCCTTTAGGCATGGAATAACTTGGCGGCAGCAGTCCATACAAGCACTTCCCAAAAGCAAAGTCAGTGTAATTATCAGAAAACAAAGAAAGCTAAAGTAATCTCTGGTTGCTTCTGTTTAGCCTCAGTGTGTTGTACCCCTGACTTCTAATTCAAAACTGCATCCCCTTTTATTAGATTTCTAGGCCAAGCCCTGCCCCTGTGGGGACAGACCCACCTGCTGCGTGCACTTAAAAGGACCCATTTAAGTTCCCGCAGCTGAAGGTCCCCACCCGCCCAATCTCCAAGCAGCATTGCCATTCAGCTATCCCGCGCATGGGGCCCTGGCCCGCAGGCTGCGTGCACTTAAAGGGGTCCCTTCAAGTGCCTGCAGCCAGAGGGCCCTGCCCACCCGATCTCTGAGCGGCAATGCTGCTCAGAGATCGGGCACATGGCCCGCAGCTGCCCCTCTCCCTCCTCTCTCTCAAGAGAGGAGGGAGAGGAGTGGCTGCAGCAATGCTCCCTCCAAGCTGTGGAGTCTTGTGAGCAAAAATTGTGCTCTGTGAGCTACTGGCATTAAAGTTGTGAGTGAGCTATTTGGCTACTGCATAAACTAGTTTGCTCTGGAGCCATCCTTCCTGAGCTAAGACAAAAATGTGTTAGCTGGAGGCTAAAAAACTGTGAGCTAGCTGACACTAACTCAGTTTAGGGGGAACACTGGGCTGCAGGTGCTGGGGCTTGGGGGCAGGGCTTCCCCCACTGGTCAGATGGCCAGGCAGTGGGTAGAACCACCAAAACACAGGTAACCCCCCACCAAACCGGGGGTTCTGCCAACCCTAGCCTCCATAGTCAGTGAGGCATCCAGGACCACCCCCAGGCTCTTCACCTTCAACGCTGGTACCAATGGGGCCCCATCAAAGGTTGGGAGCCTGTTTCCCAATCCCAGTTTCCCATGACCAAGGTGGGTGATGCTGAGATAATTTTCCCTAAGCGCAACCCTCTGTCCCTGACCTTGGAGAAAGAAAGTCAGCCATTGCAAGGTGAGCCCCTTTATCCCCCCATCGGTGGGGCTTTGGGAAGCAGAGGTCAGGCAGATCAAGTGTCTTGAGGCAGTTGCCTCTTTCATCTTCACAACTGTTTAATAGGCATTGAACTGCAGCCAAGATTCATGGTTTGGCCAAGGCTACCCAAAGAGTGACTTGCAGAGCGGAGATCTGATCTCAAGCTAAAAGCCAACAATCTATCCATTATATTGGTGACACGGGCCAGTTCATTGTCCTACTTAGGCCCTGTTCATACGAGCCCATTTGGGCCGGGAGCGGGACGGAACGGGGGCGGAGCAAACCGGCGCGATCCCACCTCAACATCTGGGGAGCGTGCCGGATCCGTCCCGGTTCCGTCCCTTCCAGCGTTGCTCCGCGCCAAAAAAGAACCACCTCCCGAGGTGGTTCTTTCTGAAGGGCCGCAGCAACGCTGGCCGTGGGATCGCCGGCGCGTTCTTGTGCCGGCGCATCCCCGGCTCCTGGCCGAACTGCGCATGTGTGAGCATGCGCAGTTCGCCAG